>NW_018164736.1:101158-132377 GCF_001263595.1 Phalaenopsis equestris | reverse complement strand
AAGAGCGGTGATTAGTTAAAGAAGATAGAATTAGAGCCATCAAAAAAGTTCATTTTTTGTAAATAGTTCGTGTTCGACTGGCTAAGTAGCCTGTGTTTAATTCATTTATTAAGCAAGGGAGCTGAACATGAACAATTTTCTTAATTTATAAATGAGTCTAATGCGAATAAATTATTTCTCACTTGTGTTTATCTCATTTTGGCTTTAATTAGTTAAACAATTAAACAAATAATAATATGATAATATTTTTAAATTTATTTAATATGTTGTATTTTAAAAAATATTATATTTTGTTCTTTTTAACAAAATCATTCCAGCTAATTTTGAGCCGAGCACAAACTAGCACTGTGCTCGCTCAAGCTCGGCTAATTTACACCCCTAAATAGGATGTTCTGTTGGAGAAATGTTAGAAAGAAAGAGAATCATATCTCGCTGGGAATCAAATTTATGCCTATACTTTCATGTTTAAGGCTGAGAATTTGGCTCGATTTTTGTTAAGTATCAAATTAGTTCTTAGTTTATTTTGAAATTAATGAGCTTAAACCATATTGAATCAAACATGGATTAAGATATTCTTGGATCTAATTGAGCTATCTGGAGACTTGATCAAGCAAGTGTATATGCGACCGTGCATGTATGAATGTATTTTTGAATGCATATATGCAACCATGCATTTCTATTTGAATACAAACAATTATGCATCTAGTAAAGTATTAAAATATTTATCTATGCTTGCGAGTTTCATGTGAATATGTGGGATAATAATTTAAAATCAGCTTTTTATTGGGTTAGATTGAAATCTACACAAGTATTTATATGTAATATAGTAATATAAGTTTACATTTATTTTTCTTATATGTGTGTGTGTGTTTTGCTGTGTAATTTTCAAATTTTGCTACTAACAAGCATTTCATATTGATATATTGGACAGTCTCTTGAATCTAAAAGCTCAATCAGGGCGTGCAGCAAGCTGCCAGTGTCCCTCGGTCCACTTCCAAGCAGCAGCTTAGTTGAAGTTGGTGGGTGGGGAAGCATCCCTTCTCTTGGGGATCTTGGACTCCAAGAACCGAAGGCAGGTCAATGTATATATTCCTCAAAAAGTGTTTTTTTGAAAAACTTTTTTTACATACATGCCACTTTATCTATGTCTTAAAAGGTGTAATTTACTTTTTAAAAGTTAAAATGGTTCTATTTTTGATGTGATATGAATGATTTGGGCGGTATAAATGCAAAAAAGTGAAGTTTAGCTGTTAGATATGCAAATGCTTAGGAATTGGCTGGTATTTATGTAAATGCCCCATTTTTTTTTTCTAGTTGTTGCATTTGAGGGCAAAATTTTCTTATAGAACATAGTATTTGAATTCATTTTTAACATTCTCCATTTCACATTTTAGTTCATCAACAATAAACTAAGGGGAGAATGTGGCCATTCTCAATGCAGGTGGACATGGGAATGCATTTTGTTGGAGGTGAAAATGCAGCTTTGGGCAGAGTGCATGAATATTTTTGGAAGAAGGTATACATTCATCAATGAGCTAGAATTTAAATGAATTATTAATTTATTTACTTGAAAGCAAGTGTATCACCTTACTTCTTGCAATATCAACCAACAATTTTTTACTCAAATCAAACCAAACCAAACCGAAATATAATTCTATTTAATTATTTCGGTTATAAGCAAACCAATATTTAATATTTTGTACAAGTTTATTAGAGAAGTAAAAAGTTAAAGAGATTACAAAGTATGCATTTACAGCAACATAAACTCATTGAGTCTAAAATTCTAAAGGATATTCTAAAGCTTCTATCAAATTTATAACCCTCAGCTTCTTAGAAAGTATCATAGAAAGAACCTCAAAAAAGAAAGATAAGTTACTACACAAAAATTCTGGCATCTTGAACTGTTCTTCAACAAAATAATGAAAGCATTGCTAAAATAACTAGATAGATTACAATCAGCAATTTTAACATTCCAAACTATCATTTTTCTGCTATCAAATTCAACAAGAATAATAAGTCCTATAAGTGTCTGCTTATTTAGTAAAAAAAATATATATTTTGAGAACACAAATCAAGTTCAGTTAAACAACAACAACAATGGCAAGCCTTCATCATCCCACTAAGTGGGGTCAGCTACATGAATCCTTTTTTTCCATTGAGTCCAATTGAGTGTCATGTTTTCATTTAATACTAATAAATTAAAATCATTTTTTTTATATCATATGCCCAAGTCTTTTTTAGTATTACCTCTGCCTTTCTTATCATAAGTCAAATCTAAACATCTACTCTCATAATGGGATCATCAGATGGTCGGCATTTAATGTGACCAAACCAACTAAGACAACTCTCTCTATTCTTGCTCCCACCAGAGCTGCACAGATTCTTTCACGGATACTTCAGTTAAAACAAAAATAAAATATTTTCTTAAAGCTTGTTTAAGTTGTGTATATGTTTCAAGCTAAGAACACACTTGCTCAAATTGTCAAACCCTGTGTCCCTCTTCACAGGAAAATAGAAGGAAAAAACTAACATCTGATAAGCTGCAGGGCTTCTCATAAAACTTCATCTAAAGAGAAAATTAATATGATTAGGAGATTTTAAATCTACTCTGCTTGTTTCCAGGATCTGTTAAGAGTGTACAAAGAAACACGGAATGGGATGTTGGGTACAGATTATTCAACAAAATTCTCTCCTTGGCTTGCTTCCGGCAGTCTTTCTCCAAGATATCTGTATGCTGAGGTAATTGTTCCCTATTAAAAATTTGTAAGATTTACATATCTAACACCTAAACTTCAATTTTTACATACACATTCCTTATAAGTGAAATTCCCTATGAATGAAAAGGTGAATTTCAATTTTAAAAGTTAAGATGGTGATATTTTTTATGTGATATGAAACAATTTGGTGGTATAAATGTACAAATTAAAGTTTAAGTGTTAGATATGTAAATACAAAAGAATTGTGTGGTATGTATGTAAATGCTCTTAAAAATTTTCTTGGTAAAAGTTATTCTCTAAATCATCAGCACCGCTGGTTCTTTTTTTCACTTTATGTGCCAGGTAAAGAGATATGAGAAAGCGAGAATTGCGAATGACTCAACATACTGGTACCTTACTTTGTATTGTGGTTATATGATCTGCATCAAATTTTAGGAAGGTTTACCTACATACCACTCAGATCCTATGTGTTTGGTGGTAGAAATGTAAAAAGTAAAGTTTAGGTGTTATATATATGTAAGTACATAGGAATTGAGTGGTATGTATGCAAACACCCCTAAATTTTATGCTGACTATTTATACTGATATCAACTGAAAAATACACTGTCAAGAATGATTTTTATGCTGTACAGTTTTACTGATTTTATGAATTTGATTGCAGGGTTTTATTTGAGCTGATATGGAGGGACTACTTCAGGTTCCTTTCCATTAAACAGGGAAATTCTATATTCCATCGCGGTAATTACTTTTCTACCTTTGTTCCTCCATTTTCATTCTTCAATTGCATACCATTTATGCTAGGGGCATTTACGTACATACCGCTCAATTCGTATGAATTTATATATCTAAACACCTAAATTATGCTTTTTACGTTTTCAACACCCAAATCTTTCATAGCACGTAAAATGTACCGCGATTTTAACTTTTAAAAAGTGAAATAAACTTTTTCATGGACAAGGTGGTATCGACGTCAAAATTGAAGTTTAGGTGTTAGATACATAAATATATAGGAATTGGGTGGTATGTATGTAAATTTTCCTTTATGCTTTTGGCTACCCTAGAATATGCATTATCTTGGTCACTCATGATTTGAATTAGGCCTTCACCGTGTTATTTTCAGGCGGTCCGAGAAAGTTGGGGACCAATTGGAGTCAAGATGGTTCACTATTTGAGTCTTGGAGAGGAGGTCATACTGGGTACATTTTATTATGCTATAAAACTTTTAGGGCGCGTTCACATAAATACCACCTAATCCTTATGTATTTACATATCTAACGCCTAACAAATTTTTCAATTCACATAAAAAGGGTATCACCATTTAGTTCTTAAAAAACCGAACTAAACATTTTCATGCATGGTTAAGATGGTACGAACACGCAAAAAATTGAGTATAGGTGGTATATATATGTAAATACATAGGAATTGAGTGGTATGTTTGTAAGTCTACCAAGCTTTTATGATACTGTGCCTGAATCTACATTCTAATATGTTTGGTTTATTTTCATACAAGTTATCCCCTAATTGATGCGAATATGAAGGAGCTTTCTACGACTGGCTTTATGTCCAATCGTGGGCGTCAGGTAACTTTTATGTTTGTACATCTAAATGTTTTCTTGTATTGTTGGGATTTTCAGTTCCTTTAAACTATTATGTTTGTCTGCAAATCCGAGTTTATTAGGGTCTTTTTTATAAATATGGAAATTTAAGTAGAGTATGGCGCAAAAGATCCACCCTTGTCACTTGAAGTGTCAGCAGATTTGGAGAAATATATAGTTGATCTGTAGTCCTTGGAAGGTGATTTAACCAATCCTACTCTAAATCTGTATGGTCCTAAGTTCTGCAAATGGCATTACTTAATTAAAGCTCCTAATCTGTATGCTATTGGAATTTTTTTATCTGATATTTATAACAAAATAATTCAATGTTTTTTAAGTAATTTTCTCTTTTGTGCATTATATGTATTTTTTATAACTATTCTGTGTTGCAGATTGTCTGTTCCTTCTTGGTTAGAGATATGCAACTGGATTGGCGCATGGGAGCTGAGTGGTTTGAGTCATGCCTCATTGATTATGATCCCTGTTCTAACTATGGGAATTGGACATATGGAGCAGGTTTGCTTTCTTTAGCCGTGTCAACTCGGGTTCTAGTCTAACCCGAATTTGTTAAATCGAAATTGTGAGACTCAAACAAGATCCGCATAACCTGTTTAATACACGTATGATACTTTTTTTTGGGTAAAATTCGGATTAATTTTGAGTCAGGTTCAGGCAGACTGGCCGGATTCTGACAATTTCAGGTGAACAGATCAACCTGAACCCCCACTTAAAAAATTTAAAATGTATTGGGAAATTGGATATGAACCTGACCTGAAAATTAATCGGTTCAACCCACTCAAATCCAAAATTTTTGAGTTGGCATGTGCCAATTTTTAAAAACCCTAACTCTCTTTCTACTATTTGCTTTTCTTTTCTAATTTAAAAGCTTCTTTCTACCGTTATTGCTGGTTATTAAATGTTCCCCATCTTGAAATAACTCCAATTGTGTTCTTCTATTATTTTTTATCAGGTGTTGGCAATGATCCAAGAGAAGACCGTTATTTTAGCATCCCAAAGCAGGTATGTTTTCTCCCTTCTCTAGAAAAAAAATATTACGTGTGAATAATCCGCAGAGGGCCACCTCTCTTTTCTTACTTATGCGTGCATAATATTTTCTTCTTTTATAGATAGTGCCGAAAATATGTACTGCAAATTATAATCATTATGAATATTACAATTCATTTTTTCAACATATTGAACGTTATTAAATAAGTTGGATTATATTCAAATTTGATTCATTGAACATTCGAGTTTAAAAGAAAAGTTCAAATTTATTTATTAATTAATTTAATAAATATGATCAAGCATTAATCAAACTGAGTTTGAGTTGATCAATTGTTTTTGTTCGTTTATAACTCTATTCACATAGATTTATTTTATTTTTATTTTGTTTAGGCAAAGATTTATGATCCTGAAGGTGAGTATGTTTCATATTGGTTGCCAGAGCTACAGTCTATTCCAAAGGAGAGAAGAAATTTTCCAGGAAAATCATATATCAAACAAGTGGTGCCTCTTAAGTTTGAAAACACAACACATAGGGAGAATCATTTCAGTAAAGATAATAAGTTCTATAAAAAGAAACAATATTGAATGAATGCATAATCTTGGTCAATTTCATTATATCTTACCTCTTATATATTATAAAGTGCCAAAATATTACTCGATTACTTATATCAAGTCATTTTAATCCCAGAGTTTATATTAGTGTTGAATTGATCCCCCTATTTTTTAAATTGGGGTTAGAAGAATAGCCATGAAGAACTAGTAGAGCTTAAATTTATTAAGTATGGGATCAATTTGTTGTTTTTATAAATTTTAGGACACGCGATTGTATGTAAATAGTCCGTTCAAAACAGCTTAGAACAATTTACATTGGCAATTTGCAATTTGCTCTTACACCCCATATATAGATGTTTTGCTTGGTCCAATTCACATTGGCAATAGCTTTATGGCAAAGTATAGTTTCTTTCTTTTTTATTTTTTTAGTTCTTTGTTTAAATATATGTTCCCATTTCGCTCATGTATCATTTGATCTCTTGTTGCTAGCTTTTGTATTTTTAACATTTACTTCAGATATTTAATTTTTAATTACTTTAGTCAATATTAATGTCTAATATCAATTTTTTTAAAAGAAAAAAATGTTATGAGCTTTATAAAAAAAATTTATTTCCCTCTTAACTTGATATTTTTAGATAACTTGTGAATATTAATGTCTAATATCAATATTAATGTATTTTTTTTTAAAAGAAAAAAATGCATAACTTGATATTTTTAGATAGATATATCTGTAATATATATTTATAACCAATCAGCCTCTAAAATCCTTCCCAATCAACTTTTTCACCCGGAGGCTTTTGCAGTTCGAATGTGTTGAATATAAGAGCTACTAAAGAGCCCAATTATTATGTATTTGCATATCTAACCCTTAACTCAAAACTTATTTTTTACATGTATGCCACCCAAATCTTTAATATTATATAACAAATACCACTATTTTGACTTTTAAATGGTCATGGGTAAAGTAGCGTATATGTCAAAAATGACGTCTAGGTATTAAAAATGTAAATACATAGGAATTAAGTGGCATGCATGTAAATCTTCCCAAATCTATTCATTGTGATGATGGAATCCTGGAAGAAGAGAAGTGATGAACCCAATAACAAACATCTGGATCTCCTTAAGAACATACCAAAAATGGTTTTGATTTCGCCGACCAGCCTCCGGCGGATTCTCGTTCGCAACAGCAGGCAGCTGATCATTCTGGTTATCAGCTTGGTGATTTCCTTCTGCAAATAATCAATGCAAAAAAAAAAAATTACAACAACAATAACAAGCTTTTATCCTACTAAGTGGAGAAATGCAAAAAAATACTGAATTACAAAAAATTAAAGTAGATGTTTAGGTTTTGAATTTCATGCAAAAGAACAAGGACTAAAATGTCAAAATACTACCCAGACTACTTCCATGGTGCCATTTTAGTTTGTTCCTATACCATGTTAAACGGAAGCTAAAATAGTCCACACTAGGGATTATTTCACATATTGAAAAAAATTGAGGACTAAATTAATACTTTACGAACTCTAAAACTAAAATGAGTCCTTGCAAACAGTCGGGGAGATCATTTCGACATTTTTCTCGAAGAATGAGTTACTTCTCACTTGTTTCCAACAATACTCTCAAACATAATCAATTATATGCTCACTCTACCGAGAAATATTGTTTCTACTTTGGGGCATTTGTATATGTACATGCCGCCCAATTCCTATGTATTTACATATCTAACACCAAAACTTTATATTTATGCCACCCAAATCTTTCATATCACATAAAAAATACCACCATTTTAACTTTTCACAAGTGAAATACACCTTTTTCATGCATAGGTAAGGTGGCATGTATGTAAATATTAAAATTTAGATGTTATATATGTAAATACCATATCATTGAGAAGTATTTATGTAAATAGTCCTACTTCAGCTCCATCCTATAACTAGAAAGCTCATCGTGTCGTTTATTATGAATCAACAAGATAATTACCAGGCCGAGGTTGATTGCCATCGACATGCCTCATTGGAGGTTGCTCGGCACGTAGCGGCGGAGCTCCGCCTCTTCGAATCCATCGGATCAAAGGAGTGAGGGCTCCAGTCTGATACCTGAAATGTTCTGAAACCTGAATCAGTCGTTCACTCAAAAACCACTGTAGATTAATCCAGGCTTAAATGAAGGAGAATTTACAGAAATCAGACACAATTCTTATGTATTTACATATCTCACACCAAAACTTTCATATTTACATACATGGCACTCAAATCTTAAATATTGCAAAAAAAATAGCAATATCACCACCTTTTAAAAGTGAAATATATCTTTTCATACAGAATCTTAAAGCTCCAAACTGCTATGTATGTAAATATGAAAGTTTAGGTGCGAGATATGAAAATACAAGAGAGTTGTTTGCTACGTATGTAAATTTCCCTAAATTAATTTGAGAATCATGGAAGAGACGAAATGACTCACAGATAGATGAAAGACGCAAATAGGACGAGGAGAATTAATCGCTGTCTCGATCCTTCTTGGCTGAACAGAAAGACGACAGCTGCGAGCTTGATGATGAGAGCCAAATCGAGCTGAAATGCGACGTGAAATCTCCTCACAATTACTGGTCTCTGTGGCCCTTGCAGTTGTCTTGCTTCCTGTCCCTGCTCCTCGCTGCCAGTGCCAGCAGAGTTTGTTCTCCTGGAAATTGCATTGTAAAACAATTTGGCCCGTTAATTGTTACGATAATGCACACTGGAATTAAGAAATCTTTATTGTGATTTCCATGCAAAAAAATCTCAGGGCACATGAACAAATATATGTATGGATGATGACGATTACTGAAAGGTGAAAAACATATTATCACAGGAAGATTTACATAAATACGGCTTAATTCTTATGCATTTACATACCTAACACCTAAATTTTAATTTTTACATAAATAACACCTTACCTATGCATGAAAAGCTGTATTTAACTTTTAAAAGTTTAACTTCTGGTATGTTTTATGTAATACGAAAAATTTGGGCGGTACAAATGTAAAAAAGCAAAGTTTGGGTGTTTGATATGCAAGTAAATAGGAATTGGGTGGTATGTATGTAAAGGCCCCATTATTTTAGCCATAATCAACGTGTGATATTATATTTATAAAATAAAGGGAAACATGATTGAGATATCATGCTTCTAGCAATATGGTTTGAAAAGATTTGAAGAAATGCCATATCAGATGACTAACAAAATTTGCAACTTTTATGACATCTTGAGTTATTTTGTAGACGATAAACTATACTTAGGTATACAATTCAAGATTTATAGAATAACACTTAGGCTCATTTAAGCATCAAGATTGTGCTATAGTTAAATAATCCTAGCTATATTATGTGGTTGGCCTTATATATAGCATTGAAAAAAACTTGTGTTGCGACAAATGACGGTAAAAGTGGGGAATAAGATTCAATTTATTTAAGTGAAAATTCCTGAAGCAAAGACTTGAGCACAACATTATATTTGCCAATTACACAAAGGATCAATCCAAACATTAAAATAACATCTTATATCCAAATCATAGTATACTTATAACCTTGGCTTTGTTGATGCCTATAGATGGCCTTTATAGATGGTGGACAGACTTTTTGGATATTCACAAAGTTCACAGAAAATTTGTGTAATTAGTCAAAATTTCTACATATTCCTTTATCTCTATTATTTGTCTTTTCAATATTTTGGATAAAGTTAGCAAGAATAGGAGAAGGATGAATTTGAAGGCTTTGCTATTTTGCTGGAGAAAATTAGAGAGTTTTAACTGATAAAATGGAAATTTATTGGGATTTTAAATTGAAATTTGAATTCGATTGGGATGTTTATGTGGAGAACAAGTGATTCTAGGAAGGACTCCTCTCCGTTCTAAATAAACAATGATTTTACCATTCTCTGAATGGTCATTTGATGCAAGAAAATTTTGTGATATAGATTGAAAAAAGAGAAAACATAAAGATAATTAGAATTAACAAGATATCAAGGTACACAACTCTCATGCCAATGCGAGGAGATAACCTAACTTGAAACTTTTCAAGTCTCACAGTTGATCAAATATCAAATACCAATATAGACAAGAAGCCTTCACATCAACAATGAAGATTCTATTCATACTATTAATAACATGACACATAATTCCAATATTTCAAATGAAGAAAAAAATAACAACAAACTAACAATTTAATAGCAAATTAATAAATTGCTGGCAAATTAACAGATGTCTAACAAGATGCAAACAAATTATTAACAAAATTACTAGAAAAATGGACTAATATTTCATGTATGAATGAAATGAAGAGACTTACGTAGGAATTTTAAAGGTAAGAGGGATAAGCGTGCTAGGAGGAAACCCAGGCATCATCCCCATAAATTGTGGATAAACAGGGACAGCATAAAGGCCAGGGCCATAATCGCTTTGGTCTAAATTTTGGGGAGGCGTCTGAACCGAAGAGGCGGTCTGAGAAGCCTCTTGACCGGTGCTTTGTGAACTATTTTGAGCCTGGAAAAAATTGCCGCAAACTAGTAAATTATAAATATTATAAAATGTCAAAAGATAAGGAAAATAAGTATTGCATGCAATTTCATGAATCAGATGCAAAACGGATGCATGACGTTTGTAACTAGTCCTTGCATGGTTACTAATATTTAGTGTTAATAGTATCTTAACAAGCAACAAACATAAAAACCCTAAGAAAGAAGATTATTACTACTACTAAAAAAACAAGGGAAATTTACATATCTAGCACACAATTCTTGTGTATTTACATATCTCACATCCAACTTTTCATCTTTACACACAGCAAAACTAGCAAAATAAGTGGGTATTATGTAATAATAGCATGTGAATTAATGTGCATTGTTAAACATGCTGTACAATACAACATGAAAAGTGATAATGCGCACATCATGGACGAGAACAACTAGTGGTAACAAACAAAGGAATTGCAAAATAAACTTAAAGGTTTGCTCAAATAGCGTTTGTCTTTCTTAGTTAAACTCATTATGAACTCTGACATAGCTTCGAATCAATTAGGCACTTAACCAAGCTTAATGAAAAACATATTAGCATTACTTACAACAAAACGTTTATAAAACTTCAATTACCAGTGCAAACATACAATAACCAGCACCAAGCATCACATACACATTCCGTACTTTATGGTTCATAGAGATTAGGAATCCTCGTAGCAAGGTGAAATAAAAGAAACGGAAGATTTACATGCATGCCACCCAATTCTTATGTATTCATATATTTTGATTTTCAGAATTTAAAGGAATAATATTATTGATATGAAACGGGGTATAAGTAATCCTTACAAGAATCCTAGAATAGAAAAGACAATAAAAAAAGAAATAACAAGAAAAGAAAGATATAACACATATATCTCTAATTAATCAATTCATATTAATTAGTTGGAGATAAGGAAAACAACATAAAGCATAAAATAGGAAAGGAAATAACTTCAATCAAAGAAAATAAAATTAACCATCATATCTTCTAACATGAATAAATTATTTCCTAATATAAGTTCTAACACTCCCCTTCAAGTTGAAATATGATTCAAAACCATGTTCAACTTGGACTTAAAAACATCAAACAATGGGCAAGGAAGATTCTTGAAGTCTTCATCCCATACTTGACAATCAACCCCAAGAGCATTTAAGAATATGTTTAGTTGACTGCAGTTTCTGCAGTGTCTGTAGATAGGCGAAAGACTCCTACAGATACTACTGCGGGAAAGTTTGCAGAAAGTTGACAGCCAAGGAAAAGTTGAAGGGCATGGCCTGCAAAGATAAAACTCCGAAGGAGAGCCTACTGCGGGAAAAAACTCTGGAGGAGGGCCTGCTGCAGGGAAAAGCTCCGAAGGAAGGCCTACTGCAGAGAAAATTTCGGAGGACCTGCTGCAGAGAAAATTTCGGAGGAGGGTCTGCTGCAGGGAAAATTTCGGAGGAGGGTCTGATGCAATAAGAAAAGGCTCCGTAGGAGCGTCCACTATAGGAAGAATTCGGGTAGAGGACTTGTTACACGAAAAACTCCGGAGAAGGGCCTGATATAGAAAAAAGCTACAAAGAAGAGTCTGATGCAAGAAAACATTCCGAAAGGGGACTTGATGTAGGAAAAGACTACGAAGAAGGCCTACTGCAGAGAAAATTTCGGAGGACCTGCTGCAGAGAAAATTTCGGAGGAGGGTCTGCTGCAGGGAAAATTTCGGAGGAGGGTCTGATGCAATAAGAAAAGGCTCCGTAGGAGCGTCCACTATAGGAAGAATTCGGGTAGAGGACTTGTTACACGAAAAACTCCGGAGAAGGGCCTGATATAGAAAAAAGCTACAAAGAAGAGTCTGATGCAAGAAAACATTCCGAAAGGGGACTTGATGTAGGAAAAGACTACGAAGGAGGCTCTGTTGCAGAAAAAATTCAGGTGGAGGATTTGCTGTAGAAAAAGCTCCGAAGAGGGGCCTAATACAGGAAAAAATTCCATATGAGGATCTAATGCAGGAAAAGGCTCCTGAGAAGGGTTGTGCAATAATTCTTTTCTCTTTTGCTTCACAAGCCCGTCTTACCTCTGCAATAGGGGAACTCTTCTCTACAGGTATTTTCATCTTCCTAGCCTCTAATAGTCTTTGAATTTCATCTGGGCCTTTAGCAACAACATTGCAGGATCACTCCAGACAAACGGGGCAGAGATCAGTATCATTACAAAAGATCAAAGATTGCAAACCCTACTCTCTTGCAATATTAAGTATGCCCACTAGAGACAATGTGAGATAATTTAACGACGGAAAAACTAGTATGTTTGCATCATAATTGGGCACAAGTAAATGCTCAACTATAGTGGTAACGTCAACCAGAATCTGATTGTTATAGTTCAATGTTAATCGGCTAGAACCTTCTAGACAAGAGTAAGTGGCAAGATCTAAGATTCCCTCCACAAGCTGCATAATGCAAAGGAGTGATTCCTGCTTCGATCAAATTCATCAAAGAACCATAATGAAATGTCACGGCGACAACATTGGCATGCAAATCAAGCAAAAGTTGAACGCTCAACATAAAACTTCAAAGCAGCTTTGTTAAGAGCAGTGATACTACCATCAGTTAGCTTGCTAATAAATTTTGCTAGGGCAATCTAAACATGTATAGTCTCAAAGATAAATCAAGGCTATTGCTCCTGCTACATCCATCTCTATCCTCAACCTCAAGAGAAGTTGTCGTCGAATAGGGAGCGCTAGGAACAAAGTCAGCAACCAAAAGCCTTATGCACCTAACATGGCCATCCATCACTATAAAGTGCAGCATCATCCTATCACTCAGATAGTCTGCTCTATTAACATTGCAGCGATAGAGCAACAGCATCTACACAACCTCCCGTGTCAACAAGCTTGCATCAAGGCCGTCTGACCGCAATAATTCATAAAATTTACGTCCGTCCCATTGTCTAGCAACAGCGTAACCATATCGTTGTGGCCCTTTGCGACGGAGAAATGGAGTGGAGAATTGAGACATTTGAAGGTCGAGTACTTGGCTAGACAAGGGTTGAATTCGAGCAACATGCGAGCCTCAATAAGGTCACCATCCCTCCCTACTAACACAAGACGTTCCCCGTAAGTGGAGCAACCCAGGGAGTTTCCCATTGTTAACTACGTCGTTGGCAATGGATCTCTAAGCCGACGATGCCTCTTCCAAGACCTCTCTTTGTCTCTCCTGTGTCTAGCTTTCTTTGTCAACCTTTCACCACACATCTACGTCGTCGAGGAAAAAAAAAAGCAAACCCACGATGTATTTTCTCCCTATTAGAAGTTATTTTAGAAAATAATTTATTTCTGCGAAAAGTTATGAGAAAAGAATTATTTCCTTAGATTAAAGAATTATTTCCATTCCTATTATATATTTATTAACTTGAATTAAGAATTATTTCTGCAAAAAGTTATGAAAAATAAATTATTTCCTTAGATTAACGAATTATTTCCATTCATATTATATATTTATTAACTTGAATTAAGAATTATTTCATTTCCTATTTAGGCTTTCCTATTTTATGTTATTTTATTTATCTCCTATTAATTAATATGAATTGATTATTGGAGATTAGGTGACATATCTTTCATTTCATGTTATTTCCTTTTTATGAACTTTCATATTCTAGAATTCATGTATGAGGACATATCTTTCATTTCATGTTATTTCCTTTTTATGCACTTTCATATTCTAGGATTCATGTATGAGTTATTTATACCCCTTTTATATCAATAAAAAGATCTCGCTTTATTCTGCATTATTCTAAATTTCAACATACTATCCCAACAAGGTTATCTACCCTAGCCTCCGGTTCTCTTCCAGAACCTCCAGACTCCCTTTCTGTCATTCTCCGTGTGAGAAGGGAGGGGCACTCGTCTTGGTATTTGAAACAGTCATTTTTTTCTTCTCTCTACAGGGAAGCAACAGCAAACCATAGCAGTCGAGGTGAGGCGATCAAGGATTGGACTCTACTCTGGCGCCACAACAACGACCCGACTGCTCTCTATGTGCACGATCAAGAATCCCCGAAACAATCGAACATGCGATGAACACGTCACTTTGCACTACGCTATGTCGCGATGGAACTAAGGAACTGACGGTCGAGCATCTGCTCTCAGCTTTAGAGGCATGTGGGGTGGATAACTACAGGATTGAGATTGAAGGGGACTAGGAGGGCCTCCTGCAGTTTTTTCTAGCAGTTGTCCCTTTTGGTTGGTTTTCCCTACTGCTGGCCTGCTCTGCATTCATCCAGCCCTTCCTGGTTTCCAACACAGCCACCGGTCTTCCATGCAAGCACAACCGGTCTTCTCCGCTTGTTTTTTGTAGCTGCTGATTTTTTACGTCTATTTCGTGTAACAGTTTGGCTTCCTGGTTTCCAGCAGTCCGACTTCCCTAATTTTCTGCCAATCCCTACACTTGGAGGTGTGTTTTTTCTAGAGGTCCTTCCCACTGTTTTTTGGCGTTTATTCCCTGCAGCAGTCCGACTTCTCGATTTCCTGCAGTTCGGCTTCTCTGATTTCCTGCAGTTGTCCAGATTTTCAACAGTACAACTTTCCTGATTTCTTGCAGTCTTACAACAACAGTCCTCTCTTATCACTACTCTGCATCTCAGCTGGTGTTAGGCTTCTCAAGAGCGATCCCCTCAATATTGACCAATCTACTCTCACTGACAATCTATTCTTGTGACTAGGAACCCTGGTGATGAGGTCTTCTCTGGTTTTACCAGCAAATAGAGGGAGCTTAAGGCAGTTGTCATTTCCACGGGCGTCCATACATTCTTTGACGAGGCCACCCACCTTGTTGACAACAACAATCAAGTTGGCCAAGTTCCCCCCTGCAATGGGTAATCCCTGCATTTGCTCCATCGCCATTGGCATGCTTGTAGAGGTTATAGTCATGTATCCTAAACAACATTGCAAGTACAATCAACCTGCCTATCCTCTTGATTGGAGGCATCCTAATCGCCTGCCCACTGCCTAGTCAGTCACTATGGTTGTTGGATCTCATTGGTTATCACAACAATGTGCACTTACGAAAAGGATGAGCATCATGGTTGGGATGCTTGCAGATCCTAAAAAGGCAAGTGCTAGCATCACTGAGGTCTACTTCCTTTTAATCTTGTTGACAAGAGGACTGTTCTAACTTACAATGATACTCAAGATCACCGACACCGTGTCAACAAAGGTGCTCCTGAACAGAAAAGGCAAGTGCTAGCATCACTGAGGTCTACTTCCGTTTAATCTTGTTGACAAGAGGACTGTTTTAACTTACAATGATACTCAAGATCACCAGCACCGTGTCAGCAAAGGTGCTCCTGAACAAGAACAGATTCTTAGCCTATCCAATTTCGGGGAGGATGTTAAGAATAAGGATCATAAATTTGTTGAACATGAGCTTTGATCTCTTAAGTTGCTATCCAAAATGTTCCTCTTCTAGAATCATTCATGCAACATGTCCTCCTCTGGAGTTTTTCCTGCAACAGGTCCTCCAAAGTTTTTTCCTGTATCCGACCCACCTCTGGAACTTTTCCTGCAACAGGACCTCCACCGGAATTTTTCCTACAACAAGCCCTCATCCGGAGTCTTTTCCTATATTAGGCCCTCCCTCGAAGTTTTTTCCTGCATCAGACGCTCCTTTGGAGCCTTTCCTACATCATGCCCTCCTCCAAAACTTTTCCTGCATCAGGCCCTCCACCGAAACCTTTTTTCTATAGTTCTTTATAGGTCATACTTTGTAGATTTTTCTTGCAGGTTGTCTACTTCCCTAAAAACTCTCCTACAACAACACCTATAAGAATCTTTCGCCTGACTACAAACATTGTAGGAATTGCAGTCAAATACAACCGTTGTCAACTAGAAATGAGTCATTTCCTACAGGTTGTCTACTTTACTGCAAACTCCCTTGCAGCATTACTTGTAGGAGCTTTCTGTCTGCTTACACACTGCATGAACTAAAGTCAAAGACAACCGCAGTTATCTACTTTCTCTGCAAACTCCCCTGCAACATCAACTATAAGAGCCTCCCGCCTACCTGCAGACACTGCAAAAACTACAATCAAAGACAACCGCAGTACAGGATGAAGACTTCAAGCTCTACTTCATCTCTCTCGCTCATTGTTTGATGTTTTCAAATCCAAGTTAAACATGATTTTCAAGTTAAGAGGGAGTATTAGAAGTTATCTTAAGAAATAATTTATTCCTGCGAGAAGTTATGAGAAATAAATTATTTCATTAGATTAATGAGTTATTTATTTCCTTGGTTTAGGAATTATTTCATTTCTTATTTTAGACTTGTTTATTTTATGTTATGTCATTTATCTCTTAATAATTAATATGAATTGATTGTTCGATATATCAGGTGAAATATTTTCATTTCATGTTATTTCCTTTTCATTGAATTTCTTATTCTAAAATTTATGTAAGAGTAATTTATACCCTTGAATTGATTGTTCGATATATCAGGTGAAATATTTTAATTTATACCTCATTTCTTATCAACAAAAAGATCCTTCTTTATTCCACATTATTCTGAATTTCAACACACCCGGATCATATTGTAATTATAAGGACATGGAATTAATCCTCTAAATGAGAAAGCGTCCCTCCCTTTTTGCAGGGAGGATGGCAGGGAGTCTGATGGCTCTAGAGGAAGGGCCGCTAGATAGGGTAGGGAATTTGCTCTAATACCATTATAATTATCAGAATTTAGCGAAACAATATTATTGATATGAAACTGGATATAAATAACTCTTATATGAATCCTATCATAGGAGAAGCGATAAATAAAAAAAAAGAAAAGAAAGATATTAACACATATAATTAATTAATCAATTCATATTAATTACTTAGAGAAAAAGGAAACAACATAAAGCATAAAATAGGAAAGGAAATAACTCTAATCTAAGGAAATAAATTTATTCCTCATAACTTCTAATAGGCATAAATTATTTCCTAATATAAGTTCTAACATTATATCTAAACATCTAAACCTCAAGTTTTAGTTTTTTACACACATACGACCTTACCTCCTTACCTATGCATGAAAAAGTGTATTTTATATTTTGTTAAAATAGTGGCATTTTTATTGTGATATAAAAAATTTAGGTGGTAGAAATGCAAAAACTAAAGATTTGGTGTTAGATATGTAAAAACATGGAAATTGGGTGGTCTGTATGTAAATGACCCAAAAAAATATATCCAACTAAATTTCAGGGCAAAAAAGAAAGCATTCAGCTGAGTAAAATCTTGATTTCAAATTAAGAATAGACAAAAAACAAGAACCAAAGTACCATGAAGATAAACATAGGCTCAAGTTAATCTTAAGGGGGAGAAAAAGGCAGTAAGAACAAAATAGCACATATTTATCCCATATTCAGGCACCATCAAAAGATGCATGAAAACCAAGTTATCAGTATACAACATCTTTATAAAAAGAGGCATTTACAAACATAACACCCAATTCTTATGTATTTACCTATCTAACACCTAAACTCTGATTTTTACATTAATAACACACAAAATTTTCATATCACATCAAAAATATTATTAGTTATTTAAAAAAAAGTGAAATACACTTTTTTATGCATAAGTAAGGTGGTATGTAAAAATTGAAATTTAGGTGTTAGATCTGTAAAATACACAAGAATTTAGTTGCATGCATTAAAATCTTCCTATCAATATGGCAGCATCCTAGAAAAATCAGGTAGATTCAACTATCCGAAGAAATTGATACGTTATAATAACAATGAAACCTCCAGACAAAATGCTGAATGCCTAGATGAACATCGCAAAACAGACGAGTCAAGGATCAGGGCTCTACCTAGAAGTCGCTTTAGTTTCTTGTTTGAAGCGACGAAAGTAACTAATAATAGAGAAATTTACATACATGACACACGATTCTCATGTATTTATATACCCAAAGTTTGATATTTACACTTAAAACACTATGGTGTCATAAATCTAAGCATGAAAATGTATATTTCACTTTTAAAAAGATAATGATGATGGTATTTTGATGTGATGTTAAAAATTTGAGTGGTATGTATATAAATATGAATGTTTTGGTGCTAGATAAGTAAATACATGAGAATTGTGTGGTATGTGTGTAAATGCCTCCCTAATAATAACAGCAGAGACAAGCACCAGTTCCAACCAGACTCCCTCAGATCACTTCTTTTTCTCTACCCAAACCTCCCGGTTTTATCTCTTCCTAGTCAATCCTTTCATTACATTTGTCTCTTTGGCAGAGCACAGTTTAAAAATAGGGTCATTTACATACATAGCTCACAATTCTTATGTATTTACACATCTCATGCCTAAAATTTCATATTTATACATAAATCTTTAATATCGCATAAAAAATAACAATATTACCACTTTTTAAAAGTGATGTACACCTTTTCATGCATAGGTTTAAAGCACCAAGGTGCCATGTATGTACATATGAAAGTTTAGATGTGAGAAGTAAATAAATAAGAATTGTGTGCTACGTATGTAAATTTCCCTCAAAAATAATTTGTCCATATTCTCTGCATTACGATTTAATGATTCTTGAGTACCACTTAAAACATTGAAACCATCATCATCAACACAAATTGGAAGGCAATGAAAGAATAATGCTAACTTTGCCAGTTCCAACAGACGTGACCTAGAAAATAATGCAAAGCTTGAACGAGAAAAGAAGCAAGAGGGAGACAAACACGTGCAATTTCGCAGCATAGCACAAGGCAAACGCCGGAAAACAGAAAAGGAAATAAAATAGCACACATTGATAAAGATAAAAAGAATGAGAGACAGACTTTTTTTTTTCCGGCAATGAAAATAGGTTAAAGACAAAATCTAGGCAAGTATTAACAATTCCGAAACATAACATTACCAGACAAAGCATTATAAAACAATTAGAGAGAAAATTTTGGTACTGTCGAGTGTCGACTGGATAAAACTATGAAGCATTGCAAAAGATGTCACAAAGAGTACACTGAAGAAGTAATTGTGAGTAAACTACTGTAGAAACTACAAATGAATTCCTGAAAAAATCTAGGAAAATTTATATATCTAGCACATAGTTCTTATGTATTTACATGTCTCACACCTAAAATTTCTTATTTACCAAGCACTTTGGTTCATTAAATCTATGCATAAAAAAAAGATGTATTCACATTTTAGAAGTGGTAATAGTGCTATTTTTTATGTGACATTGCAGATTTAAGTGCTGTGTGTAAATAGGAAAGTTTAAGTGTGAGACATGTAAATAAATAAGAATTGGGGGCTATGTATGTAAATGCCCAAAAAAATGATGAGCAAGGAATAAGACATTCAACATAAGCAGCAAGAAATGCAGATAAAGATTGGCCATAGTCCGGTAAAGACTTAAACAAATGTTAAGAAAGCATAAGACAGCATTTAAGAACAGTGGCTAGAAAATTAAGCTGAAAATGAGTCATATTTTGACTGGACTCGCCTAAAATCAGGCCCAACTCGCAGTGTAATCAGTATCCATCTCACTAAACTAACTATTCCAATCCTGTGACTATTTTATTGAATAGGAATCATTCATGTTGTCCAAGGAGTAGAAAAGGCGTTATTTGCCTATATTCTTGAAACATAAACAATGTAACAATAATCTGGCATTTTGGTATGAGGTACTGTTGGTAAAATATTTGTTTTAGTAATTATAATTTGATGGTTGGATATTGAAGCTTGGGGTTGAATTGTCAAAATGAAAGTCTTTATGTTTTGCTTGTTGGGGCTTGTGGAAAATTTGCAATTCAAAATTGTATAGGGGTCTTTAAAAGATCAACTAGATGAGATAAAGGTTGGATTTTGTATGTTAAGGCTGAATTATAAATATGAAAGTTTCTATTGTTATTGGGGCTTAATGTAAATATGGATTTTGAAGCCGCATCGGGATCTCTAGAGAGAGAAAGAGAGAGAGAAAAGGCAGTGAGTGAAAAGAATGGTGATGGCAGTTAAAAGTTGTTCGAAGTTATATTGGAAAATAATTTATTCCTATTAGAAGTTGAGAGAATTAGATTTATTTCCTAATACATATAAAGGTACATTCTTTACACCAAGTTTATGCTTTAAAAGAAAAGCAAAATCTTAATAGCAAATGATATTTAGAGGGAAAACGGAAATGATGGGCATAGCTAGAGTTTGATATAAAGGTGAAAAATAAAAAAGAATAATTAAATACTATTTTAAAATGGAAATGAAACCATGGCTTGAATTATGATATTATTATTATTACTATTATTGATATTATTAATGAATTTTCTTGTGGTCGAGAGCGTAAAAAATGGAAAAAAAATAGTAAATAAATAAATATAAATGAGTCAGATGGGAGTGCAACAAACGCCCTTTAAGCCAACATGGCCATGGTAGCATTACATCTTTCATGAATAATGTCAATCATGGAAGATGATGTTATCTACCACTTCAGAGTCAGAAGATAAATTAGATATAAGAAACAAATATAATACTCTTTATTATATGATTCCTCATAAAAAAAATCACATAATTAAATCATGGAGACCACCAAGCCTCCATGCGGTCATCTTATCAAAGCACATTTTCATCCATTTTCATCATATTTATACATGCATGGAACAATCACAACCAATTTATAATATTAATAAAAAATATAAATTAAATTTAAATTTGAAAAGATGAAAGGAACGAGGGGCTAGTCACTTCATCTTGGATCTGAAACCACCATAAGAACATTGACATGGAGGCATCTCTTGGCTTTCATGGCAACTCTTAACAAGGATTTACATCATTCCATGAAAAGCCTAGCTGCGTGTATATGATGGTAATTCTCATTAAAAACAATAATGTCTTAAAGTTGCCATCATAAACAAACTAATTTACATTTTGCCGTTGAAGCTTGTCATTTTTTTTCTTTTGCTTTTTGACCTATTTATTTGTATGTACGGTACATTTCTTACTCAAAGTGCCACATCAATAGGTTCCTTGGTAACGACTTCCTGGTCGCTCAATAACCAAGCGCAAGTGCACCCATCCACTTGCCAACACACTCCTAAACCATGCATACCTAACAATTTTAGCATATTCTTTCATTTCTAATTTCTCCTATTTCTATATTTCTAATTAGATTATATTTTAGAGGGAACTCTTTTTATCTTGTTATTTTCTATTTTCTGTAAGTGTTTGATTCACACTCCATATTCTGAGAAATATTTACCATTTGAAAAGAGGAAAAAAATGAAGTCTTTGTCCAAACAAATGCGTTGAGAAAAGGGCAGATGTATATAACCTTTCAACGAGAGTGTATTTTTCAAATCTCTCAAAATGGAATAAGTTTGCTAATGTTATTGTGTTTAGAGACTTTGTTCAAGATTTTATGATCACCGAGTGTTGTTTCATCTTCCTTTTGTGAGTGACGTGTTTGTATCTTGCTCAAGAACAGATGATGGATCCTCTTAATGCCCATACCTCATAATTTTGTCATTCGGCCGTTGTTTCAATTTAAATAGCCGTTGAAATCGCTGCTAAATGCTGTCCAACAGCCAGTTTCAGCCACCGAGAGCCTCATACGCCTTCCATACATCTTTGACCTCCCATATTTTCATTCACTTTCCATTCTATAACTATCTCTTAGCAAAACCTGCTTCCTAAACACCTTCTAAGAGCCCTAGGAAGATGTCAAACACACTCTCAAGTGTTGCGTGAGGTGAAGAAAATGCGGAAACAAATTCAAGAGATCCAGAGCAAAACATAGAACAAAAACGCACAAAATAAGAAACAAAGAGAATACAAGATTTAACATGAAAAAAACCCCAGAATAAGAAAAAATCACAGTCATACCACACCAAGAAATCCACTATGAAAAAAATGAGGAGAATCGTACAAATTACTCCACTCAAGCCTCTCCACATTTTGAAACACTTCAGGATATTTTTTTTCTCCTTTGTACAAAAGAAAACTCGAAATACAACACACACATCCCATTAACAAAGATGACGCAATAAGTAAGAACTGCTCAAAACCAATTATGGACGTCGCGGGGCCCCGATATAGCACTGCGGTGCTCCAATGGGCATTGGGATGCAACAATTTCACACTCCCAAGTACTAATCCGGATTGCACTCTGGTGCTGCATCTAGGCGTTGGAGTGTCATACTCTACGATTTTGAACCTATATTGGGCGCTGCGGGGCATCTTTGAGGCATTGAGGCGCTAGGTACAAAAAATAAATTTTTTCGAGGGCAGCACACACGAACCAAAGGGACCCCACCCCCACCCTCATCCCCAACCCCATAACAAACTCACCGTCACTAGAATTAGAAGGCGTTCTCCTATATAGAGGGTACAAGTCCTATCATTAGTCTTTATGATAACCATCCTTAAGAATAGTCATTTAGGAAGATACATCCAAATCTAAGTCGCAATTATCAATTTGGGAATCTTCCCTCTACTTCCTTAAGGTAATATTAGCATATTCTCTTTCTTAGGTCAATTCCTTTAGTCTCTCCTTATAGATTGTTGTTGATTAGTCTCTCTTATCGTTGGGTAGTACCTCCTTCGTGGATTAGAAGCCTCATATGCATATCACCATTTCGATGACATCAAGATGCCTCTAATGTTTTGTTATTTAACCCAAACATGTGGACCTAGATGCTTGCTAATCTACTTGAGCCTATCTCAATTGATTATATCTAGTGTCTAAATCCCTTATATTGAACCAAGGAACATGAATGAACATCATTGGTTGTGAGATTTCCTAGGCACATCATTTAAGATGTAATTAAGCATGGGGGTTATGCTCATGAGAAATTAATACCCCACAATATTTTAGATCCACTTCAACATCTCATACCATTACGAGAAAATTTTTAGAACATTCTTCTCAATTTGCATTCCAATTGATTCTTTATGTTAGGAAAAAGCTTAAGATAATTTTTCATTCTTTGGAGTAATAGGATCAATCTGTTGCCATAATGCATAAAGTTGTTTTGAAGCCTGCAATTTTTTCAACAAATGCATCGTCAGTTAAAGCATCATTTACATAGGTGTTGTCAACATGTACACGACATTTTTGATAGAGTTATCATGGATGGAGGCCTCATTAATGTAGATGGATGCAGTGTTTGTAGACATCATGGATGTAACTAGAAGTAGAAGCAACAATAAAAACTTTATTAGCTAATAATTCAAGAGAACTAAGAAGAAATTGACAATTAAGTTGAAGGTGATAAAGACATCGCCAATTGATTCAAAGATTTGGCCAATCAATTTGAAGATGACCATAAAGATGAGTCCAGATTGATTTGATGATGGCAGGCCTCGTCAGGACCAAAGTTGATGGGCTAAGTATGATAACACCATTTGGGCTGAAGAACACGCCGCTAGCACGAGTGGGGAAAATGAATAATGGACGGAAAAGTTGATGGCAAAACCATGGGTTGGAAAACATGCAAAATAAACAAAATATACTCTCATTTAATGTGTACTTCTCATAAAATGACCAAAATATATTGAATAAAATAAATATTAATAATTAATGTTGATATTTATTTGAGTTTATATTTAACTTCCCAAACCAAATCCTTTTTGACATATGTAATGTCAATCCATCTTCCATATATCACTGGCCATCACATGGTTTTCAGAAGGTACCAATTTGTCATGACTAAAATTGAAACAGTTTTATATAACTAAAACTGAATCACTTTGATGAGAATATTAAATTCCTTAATGTTCAGCATATTAACACAGATCAACGAAGCATAAACTAACAAGGCATGCGCAAAAAAATCATGCCATGTAAATCAGAATAGATCAAAATAAACAAATTAGAAAACTAAATCCTATCATGGAGAGTTTTTTTTAGCAAAAGTTCTCTAGAAACAGTAAAATCGCCAACCATTGGGGCAATTTGGCGGCCATGAAGAAGCATTTTCTTAAATTAAAAGTTGGTTTCTTGTGTTCTATTGACATAAACATCTTATAAAAGATTAAAAAAAATAAATAAATACAACAACAACAAACTTTTATCCCATTACGTGGGGTTAGCTACATGAATCATTTTTCTCCATTGTGTCCTATTTTCATTTAATTCTAATAAATTAAGATCATTTTTTATACAATATGTCCAAGTCTTTCTAGGTCTACCTGTGTCTTTATTAACATAAGTTGAATCTAAAACACCTGCTCTCATAATCGAATCATCAGAGTGTTGACGTTTGATGTGAACAAACCATCTAAAACGACCCTCTCTAATTTTGCCGCTACTAGAGCTACACCAACCCTATCACGGACATATTCATTTCACATTTTGTCTCTAAGTGTAAAGCACTAAGCATTCTTTTCTCGACAACACTTAAATTAGTATTATGCCTCTCTTTTAAAGGCCAACATTCAGTGCCATAGAACAATGCAATTCTCACCACCATCTTATAAAATTTTCCTTTCAGTCTAAGCGGTACTTTTTTATAACAAAATAGGTCTGAAGTATTCCTCCACTTCAACCAACCAACTCAAACTCTACTAATAACATTCTCATCTATATCACCATCACTTTGAACAATAGACCTGAGATATCTAAAGCGATCACAACTCTGACACTAAAGCTACTACTACTAAAATTACATTCCATGTATTCAATTTTAGTTCTACTCAAACAAAGGCCTTTAGAATCCAATGTAAACCTCCATAAATCAAATTTTTTCCTGAGTTTTCTCTCTAGTCTTATCCACGAAAAGGATATCATCAGCAAAAAGCATACTCCAAGGAACATCCTCCTGTAAATGTCTAGTTAGAGCATCCATAACTACAGCAAAAAGATAAGGGCTTAAATCCAATCCTTGATGTAATCCAATTGAAATGGGAAAATATTTGAAAAATACTGGGTCATCCCACCTACCTTTTGTTCGAACATAAGAGCTCTAGTATACATATATTTAATGACTTGAATATAAGTCATATCAACACATTTCTTCTCTAGAATTCTCCAGAGGATATCACTTGGAACCTTATTGTAAGCTTTTTCTGAATCAATAAAAATCATATGTATATCATACCTATTCTCTCTGAACTTCTCCATCAAACCTCTTAATAAATGTATAGCTTCCATAGTAGACCTGCCCGACATAAATCCAAATTGATTATGAGAAATCTTTGTAATGCGTCTTAACCTGTGTTCAATTACCCTCTCCCATAATTTTAAAGTATGACACATCAACTTAATTCTTCTATAATTTGCATACTCTTGTGCATCCCCTTCATTCTTAAAGATAAGGACCAAAATACTCTTCCTCCACTCCTAAGACACTTTTTTAGTTTTTAAAATAATATTAAAGAGATTAGTAAGCCCAAAAAACTCCCAAATTTCACACTTTAATTGAGATATCATTAGGTCTTACAGACTTTGAGCCCTTGATTTTCTTAAAGTCTTGTCAAATTTTTTCCTAATGGAACGATACAAACGAAACATTTTATTATTATAAATGATATTAAAATCACTAAAACCGATTGTACCTTTAGAAACTTCAATAAAAAGTTTATTGAAATAAGTCACCTACACATATTGAATATCTTTTTTTTAAGAAAAACACTTTTTGATTTCATGTTTACTAAACTTTACTTTTCTTTTCTCTTTATTTGGCTAGTTTATATATATAATTTTCACCCTCTATAGTATTTGATCTATTATAAAGATCACTAAAAGTAAAATTTTAGCATCACAGATTGTTCTCTTAGACTCCCTACGGGTCAGTTTATATTTTTCCAGTTCTCTATTGTTTTACATTTAAACTAATTTTTATAACATAACTTCTTATATTTAATCTTTTCTTGCATATTACTATTTCACAACCAACTATTTTTATTTATAGAAATATTTTCTTTTGAATCTCCAAGTACATCTTTCATCACTTGTTTAATAGCATTTGTTACTTTATCTCACATTGAATTTATTTCTTCATGAACATCCCAAATCCTGAAATCTTAAAGTTTACTCATAAAAATAATTTTATTTGTCTTTTAGGTGTTTCCATCTAACTCTACGACAATAATTCCTAGTATTTTTTATTTTATAACTCTTTATCTTAAAATCTAGAACTCATAATCGATGTTGAGTACTTAAATCCTCACTTGGAATGACCTTACAATTTTTTAAATTCTCGAAGATCTTTTTTTCTCATAAAAAAATAATCAATTTGTGTTTTATTAGATCCAATTTTATAAGTAATAATATGTTCATCTCTTCTCTTGAATAAAATATTAGCAATAATAAAATCATAAGCTAAAGTTAAATTTGATATGGCTTCATATTCTTCATTAATCACTCCAAAACTGTAGCCACTATGAATATTTCTAAAATCATTTACCATTCTACCAAAATGTCCATTTAAATCTCCTTCAATAAAAATTCTTTTTTCAGATGTATCACTTGTATTAAGTCTTCTAGGTCATTCTAGAATTTATCTTTAGAAACTATATCTAAACCTACTTGAGGAGCATAAACAATTATAATATTAAAAATCTTACTATCAACAATAATGTTAAGAGCTATAATTCTATCTCGAATTCTATTAATTTATACAACATTATCTTTCAAACTTTTATATATAATCACACCTACACCATTTCTAGTGTGACTTTTTCTAAAGATAAAAAGATAAAAAAATAAAACAAAAACAAAAACAGCATCTCAGAAATCATTCCCCATAAGTTTCTTCACTGAACATCAAAGTGCAAGGATAACATATGAAGTTTATCATCATTGATGCTGAATTTGGAAAAAACAAAAATATATGGCTTGGAGAAAAAAAGGGGCTATATAAATAGAAAATGGTAGCATAGATATACTGAAAAAAAGTTATATATCATGAGGAAAATAAGGAAAATAATGTGTTGAGCATTAATATGTTTTCAACACAGCAGTGAAGAGCCAAATGATCTTTTTGCCTCAATTGCCAAAAAGCAAATCAAAATAACAATTTAGTTCATGGCCCTTAACCCAACTATCTCAATTGTCAAAAGACTTGTAAATAATATTGTTGAGAATTTTCTTTGAATTCAACACCAAGCTAAATTAGTAAAAACAATTTTGATTATATAATCGTATTATTGGAACCTTGAAATAAATAACATGCAGGATACAGTTGCGAAAGTTTAACCAAAAAAATTTTATCAAGGAAGATGGAAGCAAACATAACCAGAATGTTAAGCTAATATTTAAAATAAAAAAATAATAATGTGAGAAATCTGTAACTCAAAATACAATTCAATTTTCACTACAAACTTGGTAGCAACAGGAAAAATAATGAAGAAAAAAAGCCAATGTCCAAAGGACAAAGGGCTATTTGGGATCACTTTTGTTTTTTTTTTCGATTTCTTTATGTTGTAATTTGAAATAAAACATGTTTGACATGTTAAAAGTATATTTAATTGTTATTAAAAACATTCAGAACAAAGTAGTTTTGAGAACTTTTTAAAAATTTTGATTTTTTTTAAAAGAAAAAATAAAAAAAATGTAAGAAAGGCACAAAACAAATTTATTTTAAAAAAAGAGCAAAAACAAAAATAAAAATTGAATATAAAATTCATTCCAAATAACCCTAAAGTTTCGGCTAAGAAAAGTTAACTCCAAAGAGAGATGACTCAATTATTGCCTAATAAAGATTAGACACTCCTGATCCTGCAACAAGAGATGTCATTCCACATGCCTCATATATGTTCTCGAAACCCTTACCATAGGAGACATTGGACATGACGTGTCTTATAGCTTGAATGTAGGAATAGTTAATCCTTAAGAGGTTATTTGCTATCCGATTTTAAGAAAAATATAAAAGTCAGTTAAATGTTGCCAAACATTCTGTTTGGGAATTTGAAATCCTACTTATGTTCTGGAACCTTTATTGGCGAAATCAAATTTTGTTAAATCTCACAATTCGCAGAATTTAATGGATTCAAGGATTTCTTACTTCAACAAATCTTATATCTTGAAGCAAATATCCAAACATAATACAAGGAGTTGGCAAAGTTTAACAATTTTCCTATCGAACTGTTTACAAATGTTAATCTTCTTAAGTTTTAATAAATCTATATTTTTTGTTAGAAGTTATATTAGAAAATAATTTATTCCTATTAGAGGTTATAAAGATTAGATTTAATTCCTAATATAATTATATAAGAAAATAAAACTAATCCTCGTGACTTCTAATAGGAATAAATTTCTATCATTTATATTATTCACTAAATCCTACTTGAGTTGAATCCTAGTAGTAGCTAAACAGCTTCTACTCTAAAGTACTTAACCATTTCAGATCAATCCAATCCATAAAAGATGGGAGAGACAGATCCATCAGCATTAGAAGTTGCATGCGAAGCAAGTTGTTGACCTCATTTTTGTGAGGTCTATCTCTTTCTTTCACTAGAACTTAGGGTTTTAATCCTAAGGTTTTCCGAATGGCTTTGCCCAAAGACTGGTATTGGGACTCATACCAATTAAAAATTTGAACAATTTATTGACTCTTGTGGCTTCATGTAGTTGAACTTAAATCCTCAAACTTGGGTTGAGTTGATTTATGTCAAATTATTGAAGCACTAGTTGAGTTTCTATGGGACTGAAATGTCCTAAGCAACCCCCTTTGACCCTAGAGACTTGGGTCATCTTGTTGGTCTTTTCTTTTAGGGCATTTAACTCACTCTCACCACATTTGGATAACCCCTCTTTAAGTTTTAAAAAAACTCATTCAATTATAAAGTTCTCCTTAAGCTAAAAAGAAGACTTACCCTTCAATAAAATAATTGACATAATAAAATCATCACCAAAATTCCATAACTTTTCAAAAAAAAAACATTAAATCAAATGAAATTGAAATCAATATAATTGAAAAGATTCAAAACTCGTAGAAAAAAAATTTTCCAAAATTTTCAAAATTAATAAAATTTAATTTCTCAAAATAAATCAATAATGTGAAAATAAAAGAGAGAGTTTTTATTTTTTTAAATTACCAATATATTTCAAAATTAAATTAAATTAAATTAATCATAAAAAATTTGAATAAAAAATTTGGAAAATAAGAAAATGGAAATAAAATTTAATAAAATTCAAAAATATAACTTTGAAAAATAATTCAATAATCAAAGTTAATAATAAAATTTAATAAGAAGAAATAAAATTCAAAAAGATAATAAAATGATATATTTTCAAATAATTTCATCAATAATTTTATTTTACTTTAAAAATTTCACTTAAATCCAATTTAATTCAAAACAAAATTTTGCAAAAAATATTCACTCCATTCATGCATGAAGCACTCATAAACTTACCCAATTGTTCATAATTTTCAAAAAGTAATAATTTTCATATAAAAAATATAATAATAATAAAAACAACATAAATAAGCTCACCCATTCATATACCCTCTCACATGGTCATCATTTCCAAGCTACTACCCAATTCTTTGAAGTTTCCTATTGGCCACCGCAGTGAAATGTTTTGACGGGGATCATAAGACAGATGTAATATCAACCAGCATGAATATTGTTTTCTTTTCATTGAGTTACTATAATTTAGAAATGTGAATGCTCCTAGGTTATCTTTAAATAACTCATTATTTGTTTTAATGCTTCTTTCAGATTTTAAACTTTTAACTAAGATGAATAGAAGAAGAGTTAGTGAACAGGACGAGAGAACAACAATCAGAAAGAAAAAACTTCATTGTTAATTAAATTACTTTCTTCGGTGACTCTTTCATGAATATTTGAATATTAAACAATTAGTGATATAAAAAAAGATGAATTTATTTTCACCGTGTCATACTCCAAGCTCCAAGTAGGGCTGTGACACCTATTTAATCCTTTCATTACATTTTCTCTTTGGCAGAGTAAATTTCCCATAAAAGAGGCATTTACATGCATATCACGAAATTCTTATTTATTTACATATCTCACTCAAATATTTAATATCACATAAAAAATTACACTATTACCACTTTTAAAAAGTGATATACACATTTTCATACATAAGTTAAAGCACCAAGGTGTTATGCATGTACATATAAAAGTTTAGATGTGAGATATGTAAATACATAAGAATTAACTAGAATAGATAAAGGTTGGATTTTGTATCTAAAAGCTGAATTATAAATATGAAAGTTTCTATCGTTATTGGGGCTTGAAGTAAATAAGCATTTTGAAGCCGCATGGATAGAAAGAGAGAGAGAGGGCAGTGAGTGGAAGGAACGGTGATGATAGTTAAAAGAAGGAAAATAAAATATGAGTGGAAAGGTAGAGAGTGAAAAAAAATGACGTAATGATGAGGAATAAGATAAGGAGAGAGATAAATGGCTGAGGCAAGAATAGATCTAAAGAGAGCAAGAATAGAGAAGGAAAGAATTTGATGTAATCTATATTTTTTAGTTTGGCGAGAAAACTCGTCATGTTTGCCTCATTCTGATGTCTATCCTTCTAATTAGTTCATCCTCTCAATCACTTCTACCAGCAATTATTGCTTGTTCTATTTTCATCCATATTCCTCAATTGAATTGGATGATTGCGCGTTTGAACCAAGATTATGGGGTTGTTTGTTTGGTGTAATAGGATGTAGAATAAATAAAAATACAAGGTTTGAAACAAGGCACATGCATAGTATTCATATGGAGGATTTGTACTACCCAAGAAAGTCCATTTGTATGAATTTCAAATTCACCCAAATTGGTGAATTTCAAATACAAAAAACTCAAAGCCCGGGGCTTTCTATCTCTGCACAATGTTGTCAATCATAAGCTCATCATCAACACAACTCCATACAACCATTGTCAACCCCGATATCACCGTACATGACCTC
>NW_018164736.1:100393-101058 GCF_001263595.1 Phalaenopsis equestris | reverse complement strand
TAATACTGTGATTGCACCAACGATGCATATTTTTTTACTACATAATTGCAACTCTCTTTCCAAACGCATGCAATTTTAACACAAATCAAGCATAACAATGAAGCACAGCTTCGCATATCAAATTTAACTTAAACCTAGGAAAGACCAAACATTCAATCATTTTCTAAGAAAAAGTCTAGGGAATCGTTTCCTTTTACTTATTGATGAAATTTAAAACCAAACCCTCTTCCTCAAAAAAAATCAAAAGCCAGTAGAGTAAAATGGCTAGACAACTTAGGATACAACGGAAGATCATCTTCAATTTATGTGACTAGATGATAGAACAGATCCAGAAATCACAAAACTATAAAATGATTGAATGCTTTAACTAATAGTTATTTCCTCGATCGAATCATTTCAAAACAAGAAGAATCACCGAACCGCAGAAACGCTTGCCCAATTTAAGAAGGTGAAAAATACAAACGAAACCTCTTGCTAAACCTGCTATAAAAGAAACGGGAGACCTAAAGAAGAAAAAGAAATCCATGACTTAGCAAAAACTAGAGTCCATTAAACAGAGTAAACTAGGTTGGACATGAAACGCATCAGAAATGAAATCAGGATCGGAGGAACGAAGTGGAAAACAACTCACAGGTAACCTCCCAATCTCTTGTTGACCGGAGATT
>NW_018164736.1:91376-100293 GCF_001263595.1 Phalaenopsis equestris | reverse complement strand
TGCAAGGAAAAAGATTTAGGAGCCTGGAGAAAGTCATCGTCTTTGGGTTGCATTGATACACCGTCTTCATGATGCATTGTTGCATTGTATATGAGGTGTGTTGTGACACCATCATTGGGTTGTGTTGTTGCACTATATTTTGAGTGCATTGTTACACCATTATTTTCTTGGTTATTTTTTTAAGACTTAAAATTGTCAGTTTGTCTATTTATATATTACTGTATAATTTTATTATTCAAATAAATCTCTTTCCTGAATTATATCAATGATTCAAATATGAGATAAATTTAAAAGACTGATATATGACAATAAATAAACAAACAATAAAAAGAAACAAACAGTAGGCTTGCATATGAGTGATCATCCTGTGATGGGTCAAGAGTATACGTTCGAATAGGATCAGATCAAAGTGTCTAAAAAGTAGCATCCACAAAAAGAATGTCAACGTAAGCCACCTGTAACCAGACAACAACAAAAAAAATATTTTTTTGTTATGGGGTCAAGAGTCTCCCAGAGGAACGCATCCCTCTGGTTAATTGCATCATAAGGGATACCCAAGAATACTCTTGATAAATATAATTTTTCTTATATTATCGTGAACCTTAAGAATAAGTCATCAAATGATAGTTATTTTGTATGAGAAAGCTCTAATGCTTTCAAAGCTCTCACTAAACCACAAGGCAGAGAGTGAGTCTCTCACATCCAAAATGGGTAGCGACTTGTCGACATCAAAACTTATAAAATAACTAAAATCATCTCAACAGGGATATCCCCATACGTCATAGCTCACCAAACCATAAGGGCAGAGGGTGAATCAATGTATCCTGAACCGGTGACACCTCATCACCAATCAAGGTGTCACGATGATATTAACGAAGTCAAATGAGTGACAGAGCCGAAAGGGGGTCATCAAGAGGAAGGATGGAGTAATTCTAAAAGGTAGACGTAGTCAAGTCGGGATACCACAAACCCATCATCCTAAATTAATAGGACATTATGTCTACCTGGTCATGAAGGTAGTCGACCCAACATGTTTAGAGATCCTCGATTAGGAGTTCGTGAATTGCATCATCCACGGGGACCACAGTATCCCTAAATTCAAAAGAACAAAACTTTATCCCATAATTATAAGGCCGAGCACCAAAATGTGAGATTTATACATGTCGAAATAGCAAGGATGTCACAGGAAATAAATAAAGGAAGAGGCCCAACTACAAAGCTAAAAATACTCTTCGAAGTGATCAAGTGATCGGAGCAAAGTGGTCGATCAAACTCAAAAGATAAAGAGATCTAATTGGAATGACCGACAAACACAAAGATTTTGCAATTTGGTCAAGGCGGCCGTCGAGCCCAAAAATTGACTTAATCGGGTCAGGGCCACCAATCAGATCCAAAGCGGGTGAGCAAACGAGTGTGACCAATCGTACCTAAAAGTGTTTGTGACCGCCCCAGAATGACTGATCAAATCCAAAAGATCAGTAGATCAGGTCGGGGCAGTCGATCGAATATAAAAGATAGGGTGATCGTACCGGAGCGGCTAATCGAACCTAAAGTGATCGGCTTATTGTGTTGAGGCAATCGATCAAATCAAAGTGATTAGGTGATCTGACCCGAGCACCGATCGAACCCAGAAGATAGGGTAATCAAACCGGAGCAGACGATTGAACCCAAAGTGATGGGTCGATCGTGTGGGTAGCTAATCGAATTGAAGTGATCAGATGATCGAACAAAAATGGTCGATCAAACCCAAAATATAGGGTGATTGAACCATAACGGTAGATCAAACCCAAAGATTATGTGATTTGGGCTAGGGCGACCGATCAAATTCAAAATGGGCGATCCAACCAACACAGTCGATCATACCCAAAAAGATCGAGCAGTTGGGCCGAGGTAGTAGATCGAGCCTGGGAAATGGGCTGATCGAACAAAGACAGTTGTTCGGACCCAAAGAAAGTGATCGAACCAATGCGCTCAATCAAACTCAAAATAGCGGGTGATCACACTGGACTGCAAACCAAACCCAAATGATCGTGCGATCGGGTCGAGGTGGTCGATCGAACAAAAAAAATAGGCTGACCTAAGCGACTGATGAAACCCAAAATGATCGGTCAAACATGCTTTTGTGCTCAATCAAACCAAAGTGATCGGTTGATGGTGGACGATCGAACCTAAAAGATGGAGTGATTGGACTTGAACGATTGATTAAACCCAAAGATTGGGCCATCGAGCAAACCCACCGTGGATGATCAAACACAGTGGTTAGTCAATCAAACCCAAAAAGATTAGGTGATCGGGTCGGAGCGGCCGATCAAGCACAAAAATGGGTTAATCGGGTCGGGCGGCCGATCGAACCTAAAGCGGGTAATCAAACACAAAGTGTTCAGTCAATCAACCCAAAAAGAGCTAGTGATCACCCTGAGATGAACAATCAAAAACCAAAAGATCTATTTTCATGGTTTGAGACAGTGATCAAGAAAGAAAATGCAAGAGGAGGAAAAAGAAAAGAAAATGGTGAAGAGGAGGAAGAAGAAGAACAAAGAAGCTAACTCTCTAAAATTCTTCGAGCACTCCTGTGATTGCTTTTCAAGTTCTATGTCTCTCCTCTCAGTTTCTCAGAACATGACGGTAACCGAGAAAGAAAATGCGAGATGAGGAAGAAGAAAAAAATAGAGAAGAAGAAGAAGAAGCTCGGTGAAGAAGCTCTCCCAGCACCCCCAAACCATCATAGGCTCTCTGTGATCGCTATTGACTCTCCCACTAAGTGAAATGAGTGTCCTCTATCCAAATATCCTCCGCAAGAAGAATATTCTTCTGGTGTAGATGTTCGAATGACCACTTGGCTCTTTTGGCAAACACTCATGTTAGCTAAGAGACCATTTTGATTGGCTTATCTCGACAGTCTGACGACATCCAGATGGAAAACAAGAACCAGAAAATGAATCAAAACAAGTTGAAGGCTTACCCGCTATTGGGTGTGGTCACACCTAGTTTACTTGGGGCTATTTTCCTATTTTTTTGTGGTTTAAGCCACACAACAAGACCTAGAAGGCTCTCCATAAGAGAAAACAAAGTTCCGGACGCATTTGCGCTATCTATTCCACCATTTGGAGTTATTTAAAGGATAATTCCTCAAAAGAAAGTAAATTCAGGGCCTGATTAGTTCGTGCTACACCAAAAAAAACTCATATAGTCAGGATCGTCCCGTCATTGTAATACCGATCAGCCCTCACCTCATCGACAACCAAAGCCTAGCAACATGATCTTGACCACTTGCCTGAGGATTGAAGATGTACATATATAGAGCCTCAGGGAGTCATATGCGCTTGAAGCATACCCTATGGTCCCTGTGGTCTTTTAATCGGACATCCTACGCTCATGACATTGAAAAATGACGCTAACAAAAGCATTGTCTCACTATATGTGGGGTGCATTGTTACATTATTATCGAAGTGTGTCATTGAACTATATTCCTGTTGTGTTGCTACACCCTCTTCGGGTTGCATTTTGTTTGGGGAACATTGCTACACCATCGTTTTGACAAGTCACTACACAATAATCATGGTGCGTTGTTATACCGTCTTTAGGATGCATCGTCACACCGTATGTAGGGTATTGCTACACCATCACTAGGGTCTGCCAATGTATCGTATTCATGATGTGTTGTTACATCGTCTTTTAGACTATGTATTGCTTTGTCAGGTGTTCTGGGGTTCCACATTCTTTGTTGGGATTCCACGATGCACATTGTGACTCTACAATAAGCTTCACTATAAGGAGCATGTGGTAGCAACGATCGAAGTTGGCCATAACTGGCTGACAGCATTGGGCGAAGTTTGCTGACGTTGGTTAGTGTCGAGGTTCAGAGTTGGCTGGTTTTGGCCGGCATCGAGGGCCGGAGTTGGTTGGTTTTAGTCGGCGGAAGTAGTCGGAGTTGGCCAATTGTGGTCGACGAAGGTAAACAGAGTTGGTTGGAGGCTACTTCAATGACCCTAGTGGAATGCATTCGTTGGAACTGCAGTGCAGAAGCGATGCTAGACTTCAACTTCTTTTCCAAAGCTTCAACCTTCTTCTAACTCATGGTCTAGGTCTCCTTCTTAAGATGGGGTAGAGTTTTATTTATGAAGTCCATATTATAAATAAATAAGGAATTGATACAACTATATCAAACAACTCGGACAGATTCACACGATTAAATGATAATCGACGAACTTTGAGTGTCTTAATAATGTCAAAATTGAGCGATATTAAACTCGTTGGATTTGTCTCGTCAAAACGCTTGATTCAACTGTAAGCATATTATATTTAAAATTTATTTGACCTTCAACTTATACACTGAATGCTTCAAAAAATAGTTTAACGACTTAACTAAGGCTTTATTCCACTCAAAATTGAATCAAATTTGGTATCATTGTGCCCCCCTGTTGAGTAGATTAGTTTTAGTATAAGTTTACTAAAATGAGAGCTTTGAATGACTTTTAGTTTAAGTTTGGGTAGTCATTGCTAAAAAAATTCCTCGATATTTGTGTCATGCTTCGAGTTTTTTGCATGATGATGAAAATTTATTGATGGTCTATTAATATCTTTCATACAACTATTGTTGTGTAAAACGGTGGCAGTAAAGAGAAAACCAAATCGAGAAATTTACTAAAACAGAAACACACATATTTACGCGGTTCGTCAAATTGTCTACATCCATGTAGGTGCAGAACGAAACACACATTATTACGTGGTTCGTCAAATTGTCTACATCCATGTAGGTGCAGAGGATTTTATTAGCTTGAGGATTACACCCGTCGATCGCCTCGACGATTACAAGAAAGAACAATATATATATATATATCTCTCTCTTCTCCTCTCTCCTATCTCCTTTCTCTTCTCGAGAGCAACAACCGAAGAAGAATCCTGGAAAACCAAATCTCAAGCAGAGATTTGACTACTTGTGGGTGATGGAACGGGGTTTGACTACTTGTGGTGGCGACTGAAGTTCACCGTTTAGTTTAATCGGCCTTGAATCACTCGCAGTTGTTATTTTGCCAGCCTCTTTGCTCCTACTTTTTTCTTTTGACAGTCTTAGTCAAGACAGCCTTTAGTCGTGTATAAGTGGCACGATAAGTTTAATGTTGTGTTAATGTAATCTTTGTATCTAAGAGTTAATTTTGCACATACATACACATAATATTATATTATTTAAATACTACAACACATCATCACCATGATTTTATTAAAAGTGAAATACCACTTCAAATATATGTGTGTTAATGTCATTCAGGCACAAGGTTTTATATAAATAAAATTTTATATTTAAGTGTCAAACATATATTTTTATTTTTATTTTTAAAGGAATGACAGGAGCCTATGATACGAGCCACGACCATCCCTTTACACTCAAAAGGGATCAAACCCTAGATTAGAGGGGACTTACAACTGACAAGTAAATCTCCTACCAACTGATTTAAATGTCAGACATATAAATATACATAAAATTTAACATCATGCATCTAAGTCGACCTTTAAATATTTTATAAAAACTAATTATTTTCAAATTATCAAACTCAAAATTTATTTAATAATGCTTGACATAATTTATTTGGTGTTTATTGGGCTTTTTGCTAGAAGGGGCGTCTACATAAATACCACACAATTCATATGTATTTGCTTGCCTAGCACCCAAATCAAACATTTACTTTTTACGGTTATACTATCCAAATCTTTCATATTAAACAGAAAATATCACCATTTTAACTTATTACCTTTACATCCATAGCATGCACAAAAATTAAAGTTCAGGTATAAGTACATAAATACATAGGAATTAAGTGGTATGCATGTAAATTTAGAAAATGAAATTATTAAATTACAGTATTAAAAGAGACCATCCTCGTCGCTTTGGCCGAGTGGTTAAGGCGTGTGCCTGCTAAGTACATGGGGTTTCCCCGCGAGAGTTCGAATCTCTCAGGCGACGTTATGCTTTCATTTTGGCTGAAAATCTGAAAGTACAGATAATTTTTTTAAGTATGCATAATTTGTGATTTTTTTGTAATTTAAAATATTTAATTAATAACTATACGTTGCAAAAGAAATTTAATGCAGTTATTAAATAAATTTCATCATGAATGTATTTATTATAAGTGAAAAGACATAATTATGGACATTTACATACAAATTAACTTATTCTCACGTATTTAAGAAAATATTTCATCCAACAACCAATCACAGACTGCCACGAATCGGTTGTTTGAACTAAATATTTTTTTCATGTATTTAAGTAGAACTCTCTTATTCTAATATATCTACGTAAAAATATTGTTTGTGACTTCATATAACTTTAAAATATTTTTTTTTATATATGAGAAAAAAATAAAATAAATTTATAATTATATCTCGTGAGATGTCTGTCTGCGATGTCTTAATAATGAGGACTTGGGCACAAATATGGATGAACACATTTATCTTGATGAAATGATGGTCTAGCCCAGTGGCTCATTTGTCTCAGCACTCCTAACTCACATAACGAAACTCTCCCGACTGGACACCGCCCAACTCAACTCCGCTTCGTTCTAGCAACTGTCCCCTTACATGATATTTGAGTCATACCTAACACAATGCCTGTCACTTTAACTTTCTATATTTATGCCTAACATTTTCATACACATTAAAAATACAATTATTTTAACTTTCAGAAGGAGAAATACACCTTCTCAGTTCTTATATGCAGGTAGGTAGGTAGCATATACGGAAAAATTAAAATTTAAGTGTTAGATATGTAAACATATGGGCATCAAGGGGAATGCATGTAAATCATCCAAAAATTTTTTTTACATGATTAAAGATAACAAATAGAAGAGAAATAAAAATTTTACATGATTAAAGATAACAAATAGAAGAGAAATGTCCAGAGATTAAACATTGTTAACGATGCAATTTTGAGTTGAATTTGGGTCAGCTCGAATGGATTCCGTGCGGTTCAAAACCAGCTCAGGACTCAATCTAGCTCGAAATTGAATGGAGTCCAATCTAGCTCGAAATCAAAACAAGTTGGCTCAACTTAAGTAGTTTAGATTAATTTCAGCTCAATTCGGCTCAAAATCAAAATGAAATGGATCAAATTGAAGTTTATTTTGATCCCAACATTTAAATCCATATTGGAGTAAATAGTTAAGAGTTATGCGGTAAGTAAGTTTCCCCTCTTTTTAAAATGAATATTTGCATGCAATTTTGTTAACTCTATAAGTTGAAATTAGTTTAAATCATTGGTCAAATTAATCAAATTAGTTCAAACAATAATGTGTTGTTATCCTAAATAGTTATGTTAAATAATGTGTTTAATAAATTAAAAAAACATGCCGATGAATTTTTTTAAAAAAAAACTTATAATAATAATAACAAAATAATAAGGGTGTGTTTGGGACAATGGTGTTGCACCTTAGTTTTTCTAATTTAGTAAAATTATAATTTGTCTGCCTTCTAATTAATGCCACACCTTAAGGGTTTGTTTAAGGCAGTTTATTGGGGTGCGGTGGCGGTATGAAAACGGCGTAGACATGTTTGAAAAATACGTTCGACGTAGATTATTTGTGCCGTTTGGACGCACTACAAGATTTTGTTAATAGAAAGCGAAGCGAGGAAGGAGCCGCGTCCTGCGTCTGTTTCCCGCGTTAGCGTGAAAAATTCCTCTGGTGCCCTCTCGCCCTCGCTCATATAATGCTCGCTAAGATTTAGAGTTCTGATTTCGTCGTCTCACGAAGACAATGGTTTCTGGTCTCGGGTGGCCCTCTCACCAAGCAAAGAGGAAGAATGACGCAAATAGACTTACCTTCCTCGATGGTTTATCGTTTCTAGTAGGAGCAGATCAGAAGAATGAGAGAGACGATAGTTTCGGTAGTCACTATAAACAACGATATAGTCGTTGCCTTGCCAGCTAGCTATAAGGCGATGATTTTGGGTAAAACATGGAGGGGGAGTGACATAAGCGAGGGTTTGGGACAGAGATGGAAAGTTTTGGCGAAACCGGAGAAGGATAGGATGTTTTAGGCTCTCAGCCCAGAAGATGGAGATAGGTTTGCGGATTTAATTTTATAAATTATTTCATTAAGAATCTATAAATAATGTATATATCATCAATTTAATTATAATAGATAAATTTGTATGTAATTACTTAATATTTGATTAATGAATAAAAATATATCAAAATTTTAAGTTATTTAATAATTTTTTAAGAAATTCTTCATTTATGTAATTAATAATTGATTAATCAAAATTTGTTACCTAATAAATTAATAATTTATAAAAAAATTAAATTATTACACACAGTTCTGTTACAAACAGTTTCATCAAATATGGGCAGAATTGTCATTTATCCAATAACATCTATCAATAAGTTATTCTAAATAAGCTTGTCAAATCATCAAATCAGCTTATTATGATAATCTAAATTGTAGATTATAAGATTATAAAATTATTAGAATAATCTGTTTATTATCAGATTATAAATAATCACTAGCTGGATCCTAAACCCTAAACCAAAAAATAAAATAACTAGGAAAATTTACATAAATACTACACAAATCTTATATATTTATACATCTAACACTTAACAAAGTGTATTTTAAATCTTAAAAAAACAATTATATTTCACTTAATAAAAATTAATAACACTTTATTTTAGAAGTGGTAGGATAAATATGAATGTTAAAAATATAAAAAATAAAATATAGATATTCGATATATAAATATATAAAAATGAATGGTATTTATGAAAATGCCTCGAAACAGGTTGGCATCAAATTAATAATAACCGCAGATCCAAATGACATAAAAAAGAGTCAACCACGCACACAGCAAATCATGTCTTCTTCCCCAAAAAAATGGATTAATTAAGTTAAAGACACTAGAGAGAGAGAGATTGCTCAGATCCAGA
>NW_018164736.1:84519-91276 GCF_001263595.1 Phalaenopsis equestris | reverse complement strand
TACCACTCAAATCTTATGTATTAACATATCTAATATATAAACTTCATGTTTTATATATATGTCACCGTATCTATACATGCAAAAAGTGTATTTTCACTTTTCAAAACTTAAAAGTGCGGAATGTTTTTATGTGACAAGAACTATTTAGGTGGTATAAATGTAAAAAAAATCAAGTTTAGGTGCTAAATTTGTAAATACATAGGAATTGAGAGGCATGCATGCAAAACTTGGTGTAAAGTTTACCTCCAAATATCAAAGGACATTTAACAGGCTCACTAACACAATACTTCTGCAGCTTTTGTGCAACATCAGATACCTCTCTATGTCCATCTTTTGAAAGCAGAACTCCTCGATCTGTCCCCTTAACCTACAACCATTGTATAATTACATCTATTCATCAATAAAACACAGTTTGGTCTAAAAAGCAATTTTTAAAAATGCAATTTGCATAAAAAAAAATCATGCAAAGATTGCACATAAATTTTTTTTATTTGATCTGCAACCCTTGAATAATATAGGTGGGACTACTTTGTGTGAATCATATTATTTATTCACAAATAAAAAAATTTGGATTCTGATTATCATTTCATGTTGATTGAATGATTATGCATAGGGCCCCATTTTATGAGAGCATGTAAGAACAGAGGAAGATTTGCATACATGCCACTCAATTCCTACGTATTTACATCTCAAACATATAAAATTCAATTTATGCTTACATATCACCTTACTTATGCGTGAAAATGTGTATTTCACTTCTTATAAGTTAAAATGGTGGTATTTTATGCGATATGAAATATTTTGGTGGCATAAACATAAAAAAAAGCAAAGTTTAGATGTTAGATATTTAAATTCATAGAAAGTCGGTGGTATATGTATGTAAATACCCCAAGAATAAATGCTCAATTATTATATTCAAGGTTTGTTTGAGGCGACGGTGCAGTGGCAGTGCGGTACCGCACTAAAGTTTTATTTGTTTGAGTAAACTGCATTTTTTGACAGTTTTTTCAAAAAACTGCCGCTGAAATCTGCACTTTCCCACTCGCTAAGTGCGGTGACAACTTTCTAGTTGTAATGTGAATTTTCCAAAAAAAATAATAATAATTTGTAATTGCCACTGCTGCTTTTTAAACATAAGATTATGTTTTAACAGCTTCACAACTATATTTTAATAAGCTGCAGCTGCCCCGAATAGACCCTTTGCTAGCTTCACATTCATTACATTCCCAATTTGTAGGAAATTGAAATTGAAATCTCCCTTGTCCACCCTTGTGCATTTTTATAGATCAATGATATCGCAATGAAAGAATTGTGGCATGCCTTAAACCTTCTTAGCAACATGCCAAGTTTTCAAGGTTTAGGGTTTGTTAAAACTATAATTGACCGGATTTACTAAATCCTATCGGAATTAATTTTATTCGCACTCAAACATAACCCTAAAATCTTGAGTAAAAGCGTCATGTTCTTCAAATGATATTATTAAGCTGAACTTTTGTTCAAAATCTCAAAATAATTGATGTAATTTTCTATCATGATGATGTTGAAGCAGCTTTCAATAACAAATCACACATGGAGACCGATTAAGTAATATTCAAATGCAAATTAAAACTAAAATGTGGATTATTTGAAAGAAAAAGAAACCCTAAGTCTGGAGACCACGCACTGCTATAGAGTGAGAGAGAGAGGGAGGGGGAGAGTGAGACCTTGGAAAGAATGGAGGAGACGAGCTCATCCGGGCCGGCCACCGCGGGCTGTGCGGAGATGGAAGATCGGACGGCTAAGAACCGCCGTCGATGGTGCGAGGTAGAGATAGTAAGAAAGAAGGCCGATTTTCAGGCTTAAAGGATGAAGGAAACGGAGAGAGAGAGGAAGCCGCCATGATTGCACTTCCGAAGGGTTTCGGTTTCTGCTGTCAGGATAGGTATCAACTATTAATTGAAATTTTTTTGCATTTTGGCGCGTGACATTAATCAATTTTATTTTATTTTATTTTTTTAATTTTATATGTTTATTTTCAAATGAACATTATTTCTAGTTGGTGGTCTATGTATGTAAATTTCCCAAGAATAAATGTAAAAGAATAAATGCTCAATTATTATATTTAGGGCCCGTTTGAGGCGACAGTGTGGCACAACAATGCAGTTTTGTCTGTATAAGTAAACTACGTTATGACGTTTTTTTCAAAAAATTGCCGCTAAAATCTGCGTTTTCTCACTGGTCCTACCTATGTGTGTTGGCAGCCTTCTAACTGCGGTTGTAGTCTGACTTTTTTTACCACAGCTTTTCAAACGTTAGATTATTTTTCAGTAGTTTCACAACTACTCTTTAATAAACCGCAGCTGCCTCAAACAGACCCTTAGTTAGCTTCACATTCATTACATTCCCAATTTGTAGGAAATTGAAATTGAAATCTCCCTTGTCCACCCTTGTGCATTTTTATGGATCAATGATATCGCATGAAAGAATTGTGGCATACCTTAAACCTTCTTAGCAACATGCCAAGTTTTCAAGGTTTAGGGTTTGCTAAAACTATAATTGATCGGATTTACTAAATTCTATCGAAATTGATTTTATTCGCACTCAAACATAACCCTAAAATCTTGAGTAAAAGCGTCATGTTCTTCAAATGATGTTACTAAGCTGAACTTTTGTTCAAAATCTCAAAATAATTGATGTAATTTTCTATCATGATGATGTTGAAGCAGCTTTCAATAACAAATCACACATGGAGACCGATTAAGTAATATTCAAATGCAAATTAAAACTAAAATGTGGATTATTTGAAAGAAAAAGAAACCCTAAGTCTGGAGACCACGCACTGCTATAGAGTGAGAGAGAGAGGGAGGGGGAGAGTGAGACCTTGGAAAGAATGGAGGAGACGAGCTCATCCGGGCCGGCCACCGCGGGCTGCGCGGCGTTGGAAGATCGGACGGCTAAGAACAGCCGTCGAGGGGGGCAAAGAGCCGCCGTCGATGGTGCGAGGTAGAGATAGAAGGCCGATTTGCAGGCTTAAAGAATGAGTGAAACGGAGAGATGGAGGAAGCCGCCATGATTGGACTTCGAAAGGGTTTCGGTTTCTGCTTTCAGGATAGGCATTAACTATTAATTGAAACATTTTTGCATTTTGGCTCGTGACATTAATTGATTTTATTTTATTTTACTATTTTTTTTTATTTTATATGTTTATTTTCAAATGAACATTATTTCTGTTTTTTTCCTGTACATTTTTAATCAGATATAAATTAATTAAACAAAATATTTGAACTCCTAAAAGCTGCTTATTGTGAATTTTTATTTAATTTTTTTATTTAATTATTGATTTTCATTTAACTATTTATTTTGTTGTCTTTGAGATGCCATTATCATAGAAATATCCAGAGCTACCAAAATCAAGATTTTGATTGGAATAGAACTGCGATCTGGCCCCACCTCTCGGATAAGGTAGACCGCCCATTTTTATTTAGGGAAATTTACATATTAGCACACAATTCTCATGTATTTACTTATCTCACAGATGGACACACCTAAACTTTCATATTTATATGATGATTTAGTTAGGAGAAATGTAAATACAAGAGAATTATGTGCTAAATATGTAAACTTCAGTTTTTATAACATATATACTTATGAAGATTAACATATATACCCCTAAATTCTTATGAAATTATACATGTAACACCAAAACTTCAATTTTTACATATATGTCATCTTGTGTGTACATGAAAATGTTCATTTCACTCCTTAAACATTAAAATAGTGATATTTTGGATGTTTTACATATATGCCACATAATTATTTATGTACGCATAATTATTTTTTTTTAGAAAGTGCAATAGACTTCTAAGGATGGCCACAAAATTATCTATGTACACATAAAGCTGTGTCAGCACAAATATCAAAGCGAATGAACGGCTCGGGAAGAAGATGTGAATGATTGAGTGTAAGCATGGACGATAATCGTTTCCAGGTCAGTATTGGCGAAGAAAGTTCCTTATCCGAACGATCGAAATAAGATGCCAAGAGAAAATCCCTTAGGGCGATAACCATCCTTCAAGATGATCGACGGGGAGTACTCTTTCGGACTATATATCGACCAAACCAAGGTTTGTCAGACAATTGACAACCATCATCAATCAAATCGATTCCCGATTTTATTATATGCAAATAACTCTATAATTACCGAAAAAATCCCCTAAAAAAGTTAATAATGAGGAGGACTAATAATTACTTTTATAATATTAAGACATAAGCCTATAAATAAGGGTTCATATTATGAATAAAAAATACATTTTGTTGTCCACTAGTGCTCTCTCTCTCTTAACTACTTCCTAATAGAACATTCCATTTTTTTGGTGTACTTTTCGGACATTATTGTATTCAGCAATTTAATTATGTTGAAAACATAAAAATCTGGTGATCTTAAGATAATAGATAAAATTTTGGTGGTTAATATATTAATACATTAAAAATTGGGTTATAACTAGGGCTGTCAAAAAGGCTCATTGTACGCGAACAGCTTGTATTCAGCTCGTTAAGAAGCTCGTGTTCGGCTCGTTCGCTAAGTTAACGAGCCGAACACGAACAACACAAATAAATGTTTGTTCGTTCATGTTCGACAACTCGAAATAATACCAATCAATTATATATATATATATATATATATATATATATGTGTTAGGTAGTATTTTTTAAAAAATTAATTGACTACAATGCTGCAAAGATTTATAATCAATTAAAAGTATTATTGAAGAAAATATAATAAAAATTATTAAATTAGATTCAAATGATGTTTTACATCTTACCCCAATTCTTAACATTTTATGGTTACGTGATTAGGATTGTCAAAATGACACTTTGTTCGTGAACAACTAGCGAGCTGAACACGAACACATTTTTTGAGCTCGAAATATAAACGAGCCGAACACGAGTTGGCTCGTTTACACCCCTAGTTGCAACCATGTAAATGCCCCCAAAAATTGGTTAAAACATCACACTTTTCTTAATCCACGGCCTTTAAATCGCCACGTAAATATCTCCAATGACAGCCACGTGGAACCTCGCTTCACCTTCATTACCGCACTCTCCCTCCCAGTCGAGAACCTACAATGCGAGCTCCATCTTCACTGTTTTCTCAACCATCCTTCTTCCCTTCCAAACTCGGCTTTCCAAAAACCCTAAGCGCAATGTGCTCAGCTTCGTCACCATCTTTCTCATCCTCCAGCGCCGTACGATTGCCGGCGGTCCAGCCTGTTCCTGGCCTCACCGCCGACGAGATCTCCGCGGCCGCTTCAGAGATCTTCGCAAGGCACTGCTTCGCCGGCGCAAAGCGGCCGGGAGATGGCGTGGCGATCGTTTGGTTCAGGAACGATCTCCGTGTACTTGACAACGATGCCCTTCTCCAGGGCTGGGCTGCTTCCAACGCTCTTCTCCCAGTCTATTGCGTCGATCCTCGCCATTTCGGCTCCACTCACCTCTTTGGATTCCCAAAAACCGGAGGTATAAATTATTCTAATGGGATTATTTGGCCACAATTAGGATCTAATAAATCTAGTTTCAGCAAAACTTATAAATTCTGCTAGATTTTGGTTAATTGTTTTGCTATTTGTTTTAGAATTCAATAGTTTTGCAGGGAGAAATGCTTAAATATTTTTAAATCATGTAATGGGGTTTAATAAATTATATATCTATTATCTCGCTCCCTATGATTTGTTCAGTGAATGTAGCTCGAATGCTTGTGTTAATTCACAGCCAACTTGAACTTTTTGGTTTGATGGGAAATTTGCCTTGTTAAGGGGTTTTTTACATAAAAACCATCCAAACTTTAAATATTACATTTTAACCGCCCAAAACTTTAAATATAATATTTTAACCACTTAAAACTTCAACAATTACATTTTAAGCACCTTTTTCATTTAACTTACATTTGATTTAACCTCTATAGCCTTCGGCTTTGCTTGGTTGTTGAGGGTTGTCTTTTTATTATTATTTTGGAAGATTTGCATGCATACCACTCAATTCTTGTATATTTACATGTCGAACAGGTAAACTTTAATTTTTACATATTTGCAACCTTACCTATGTATGAAAAAGGTGTATTTCACTTTTTAAAAGTTAAAATAGTGGTATTTTTTATGTGATAAAGAATATTTTAGTTGTATAAATCTAAAATGTAAAGCTTAGTTATTAGAGGTTTATGTAATGCTGTTTTTAATGGCGATCTCTGATCGACTCTAAACTTCACTAGACAAGTTTCTTGGGCAAAATGTGTAAACTAAACCTTCTTTGTAAGGCATGTGTAATAAAAAGTAAGGATTCCGGTTCTCTGGTTTGGTAACTCTATCTTTTCCACAAGCTAGAGTTAAAAGTAAGGACCGAACATAATATCACATTATTGTTTTGTCATTTTTCTTGATTTAAAACATATGCAACCATTCCTTTGGTACAGCACGGAACGAATGCATTATTTTGAATAATCAATATGATTCTTATAGCTTTAATGTGATAGACATAGGGTGTATCCTAATTTATTGTAGCTTAGGCATATTTCATATTCTAAGGTTTATGTAATGATTTCTTAGCATTCAAATGTATACACAGTTTGGCTGATGGGTTAGAGTGGGTTAATGTAGTGCTACATCATTGCAGTTTTACCTTTTAAACCCGAACAGCTTGAATTTCAGAAACTTATGCCTTCGCATGTTTGGTTTCCTTCTTATTTTTTTAGCAGCATTACGAGCAAAGTTTTTGTTAGAGTGCT
>NW_018164736.1:80283-84419 GCF_001263595.1 Phalaenopsis equestris | reverse complement strand
GATTTAAAAGATTCACTCTGTCGTCGCTCGTGAACTTCGTCTCAGCCGCAGAGGATTTGATAAATTCGAATTTACTAGTTTTGATAAATCATATTTAATGTAAAATCATGTTGTATGTTTTGTAAAACATACATTACACATATTTGTTAAAAAAATAAAATATGAATGACTAATGAGTGCTTTATGAATGTATTAATATACTTTGCATATAGTGAATGCTTTCTAATTGATTGGCATGCACAACCCTTAATAAACTATACTATGTAATAATCATTGTTAAGCTATTCAAATATTTTTAAATTTATCTTCTTATACTATTTATAATTATTATGACATAATACCCAAATTACCACTTTTCATCCCTCATATTTTGAAAGTAGTTTTGGATATTATGTATGTTGTCCATATTTGAAAAAGAATATATATTACAATTTTATTATTAGGTCGCACTCTAAAATATCAATTTGTAAAATGTTAATTCTCATCACTAAAAGTTATAATAACTAAAAAGTTAAAGTCAAATATAAATGTGTAAAGTAAATTTAAATTTTTTTCACAAATATACCTAAAGCTTATAAAATTAAGCTCTACATTGTTGAAATTATCCTGTCTAATTTGAAAAAAAAATTTGCACGAATATCCCCAAATTTCAACCATTTTTGTTTGGAGCAAATTTTTAATTTTTTTCTTTACTAGTCATCTCCTTGTGAATAACATGTAGATTATGACAAAATTCTGATCCCATACATTTATTTTAGTTCATTATATTTTATAGGTTTTTTTATCACATAAAATTTTAGATATTTCCTGATAAAATGAATACACACACTGAAATACGATTATATATTAACATGACTTTTTCAGGGCCGCAACAAAAAGGGTCAACAGGCCTTACAGGTTTTGAAGGCTCATATCCGAAGATCAAGTCATTCTTGAGTTAAGCACACCTACCGAAGTGGTCGAGCTAAGCTCATATGTCGAGGTGGTCAAACAAGCCCGGGGCAAACCAACCACTCTAAGAAAAAGGTCTTCATTTTAGAGTACATACATCAATCCTTATTATGAGGCCGACTGACATCCATATCACGATTATTTATCTCATATATAAAATAGAACTCAGAGGGGCTCATAAGTTTTCTTCCTCCGTGACATGGAAAAAGAGCTTTTAGTCACTCTCTCTCTAGAGAAACGGACTATTTCCCCCTCTCCCCCATTTCATGAGAAAATATAGAGTGAGAAACACTAACTCTAGCAATATATCCATGATCTTGCCGGATTATACGAACTCACGAGCAATAGGGGCATGGAACAAATTCATGAAAGTTAATATTCAAATTTATTAATCTACTTATTGGAATCCAAAAATTTTATTTAAATTAATTTGATTACTTTAAATAATTGAAGAAGGCATCCCTACGTTATTGCAAATCCAATTCACAAGGAAAGTTGATGATGACATGCCTTCCCGGCAATTTTTTGCCCCCGTCGTTCACCTTCCATTCACATCATATACCAAAAAAAGGATAGAATATAAAGTACTAATTAATTTTTTTTAATCTAATTAAAATATATAATTTACACATTTTTAATTTTTAATTTACAACATATATTGTGAATTGGCATACATGCCAAGTTTTATGCATTTATACGTTCCCGAACTTTTAAGTTTTATATTTATATCACTCGAATCTTTCCTATCACTTCAAAAATATCAATTTTTTAACTTTAAAAAAATGTTAAAAAAATTGTAATATGCCATTTCATACCTCAGGAAGGAGGAATTTATGTAAAAATTGAAGTTTAATAACCCGTTTGGGGCAGCTTATTTGGTGGGGTGACGTTTTGAAAACGCATCTGCCCTGTTTATTTAATAACCCGTTTGGGGCAGCTTATTTGGTGGGGAGACGTTTTGAAAACGCACCTGCCCTGTTTGGATAAACTATGTTTTGACAATTGACAGCTTATGCATTTTCAAAATACAGAAAATAACATTTTCACACCGCACTTATCTAGGACACCGCACCTATCTAGATACGGTGAGAGCTTATTGACAACGGTCTGACTTTTCCACAAAAAAAAATAAAAATTTGTAATAGCCACGCACCTAACTTGTCAGCGGATTATTCAATAAGCTACAGCTGCTCCAAACAACCCTAAGTGTTAAAGATGTAAATCCATAAAAGTTGAGTGATACTTATGTAAATCCATAAATTGTGGGGTATATATGTAAATTTTTATTTATTTGAATAATTGTTATATAAAAACCTCTCTTTAATTTTATATATTTATACGTTAATACACACTTCCTTTCTTAAAACAGGACTCCAATGGTGAGGAGTTGCTACCCCCTCCTCTTCGTCGTCCTCCTCCTCGCCGGGAAGTTCGCGCAAGCGACGAACGCCGGAAGTTCGCCGGAATCATGCAACGCATGGCTGGTGCAGTCCATCCCCACCGACATGCCGCTACTCACCCGCGTACCCGGCGTGCTCTCCTCGGGTATCTTTTCTTTCCATTGCGCGACCAAAGAGGTTTTCGAGATTTGACTTCATCGTTTAGGGTTTTTCTTGATCGGCGGCAGGGGATGTGTTTAGATGGATGGCGGGAAACGCGACCAGGCGGCTGGACGTGATTGCGCAGTACTGGCAGCTTTTAGCACAGTCCGGGAATCCCAAATCTGGGGACTACGGGTATTCTAATGGCGATTTGGAGAGGTTCGGTGCGGGAGAAGGACGTGCTGTTTACAGGGCCTTGGAGGAGGCTGCGGAGAGGAGGGTTGATATAAGGTATTCGTATTTGCCTCTTGATTTCTGATTCATTCGATTGCCTTCCAGCTGTTTGATTATATTACTGCGTGTTGGAGGCTGTTTGTTATAAGGAAGATCTAAGCCAATTAGGGCTATTGAAATTTTGCATTATTTAACCGGATTGGATGCTGTTCTAGGTTTCTGCAGCATTCTGGAGTTTATCCGGATTACACTGAGGAGCCATCTAATCTTGCTGCAGGAAAACCAAATGTGCAGAATGTGACCTTACTTCTCAGTGATTGGTGGGGTTCTGGAATTGTGCATGCAAAAGTTTGGATTTCTGATTCTAAAGACATTTACATTGGATCAGCTAACAATGACTGGAAATCTCTGACTCAAGTATTTTCTCGCATATGCAGAACTTGTTCTTTTATCTCAGTTGATTGTTTATTGTTGGGGAAGTTACATGCAAACCATCCAATTCCTATGCATTTATAGTCCTTACACCTAATCTTTGATTTTTTACATTTATACCACTCAAATCTTTCGTACCACCGTTTTAATTTTCAAAATGTGAAATATAGCTTTTCATGCATAGGTGCGGCGGCAAGTATGTCATGATTGAAGTTTCGGTGTTAGATATGTAAATATATAGGAATTAAATTGTGTGTTTGTAAATGTTCCTTATTATTATTTTCTTACTTAATTCACACTGGAATGTTGCACCAGTCATGGCAATGATTGTTTAAAACTTTAGTGAGATTTATTGTAGATAACAATTAGGTTGATTTACATGCATTCAGTCTAATTGTTGGATTTCAGAGTGTCTTTTGTGAACGCATCTTGAGAGTTAGAGTGGAGTGAAGGAGAGAATAAAACAAACCAAGAGTTACAGTGGAGAAAACCGGTGGAGTCCGAATGGCCCGCCACTATTTGATCGTCTTTTTTTCTCTTATTTATAAGAATGTATTTTGTACAATTACAGAAAGGAGTGAATATATGTGGAAACGGTTCTTAATGTAATTAATGGTCTAATTAATTGTATGGATTTCCTTTCATATCTGTATTATAATTCAAATTTTGATATGACAATCAATTGTAAGGCTATCAATTGAGTGGCGACCGTGTCTTGTGTCTGTTCAATCGAGGCGTTTGGTCAAATGACAATCTCGTCCGCTACGATACAGACAGGTCGGTCGTCCAATTGTGATTAGGGGGTTTCTACTTTTGCTTCAATCGGTCGATCAACTGATAAGTCGATTTATTTTGTCGGGTGAACCGTGATTGACTTATCTCTTTGAATCAAGTCTTACGGGCCCACGTCTCGTTCACCTGGTCGGTTCTTCGCCTCAGTCGGATACCCCTATTAGCAAGGTCTTAGACGGATCTTGT
>NW_018164736.1:73539-80183 GCF_001263595.1 Phalaenopsis equestris | reverse complement strand
ATACCCCTATTAGCAAGGTCTTAGACGGATCTTGTCGCTGCTGTTTGTGTGAGGTATCCAACGAGACTTGCTGCTTTGATGGATTGCGTCTCGCCCTTGGCAAATATTGTCGCTATCGGGCGAGGCACCATCTGTAGAGCTTTGACCTATCGTGCATTCAGATAAACGGTTTCATCTGCTTGGCGGTAACTTGTCGGCCGACTATTTACCGTTGGGGGAGGTTTTTTATTTTTGGCCGTTCATTTTCTTTTAAATTTGTGCCGGTTGCTCTAGTGTTTACACAAATCCTTCTTCGATACCAAGTTTTATAAATATAAATATCAAACATTTGGTGTTACATATGTAAATGCATAAGAAATATGTTGCATCTCTGTAAATTTTTTCTTTACAATTTTGGTTTCAGGTTAAAGAGGTTGGTGTCTACATTGTAGGCTGTCCCAGCATTGCCAAAAGATTGGAGCACTATTTTGAAAATTTGTGGACATTATCGTCGCTTAACGCCACAGCATACACCAGAACTGTTTGGGATAACATATGGCAGGCTTCTAGAAAAGTTCCTTGCTGGTCTCATTTCATTCCTTATAGAGAGAGATGCAGGTAGACTAACTTTTATTTTTCTTTATGAAGATTTACAGATATACCAGTTAATTCGTTTGTAGTCATATATCTAACAGTTAAATCTTCAATTTTTAAATATATGCCACATTGTCTATATATAAAAAAAAAGGTATATTTCACATTTTAAAAGTTGAAATAACGGTATTTTTTATGGGATATGGGTGGTATAAATATAAAAGTAAAGTTTATGTGTTACATATGCAAATACATTAAAATTGGGCGGTATGTATGTAAATGCCCCTATTATGTAATAGCCATGCATGATTCTGTGGGCTTGCTATATGATAAACTCTAGGAAGATTTACATGCAAACCACTTAATTCATGTGTTTTCCTATCCAACGCTTATACACGCCGCCTTACATATGCATGAAAATGTATATTTCACTTTTTAACAATCAAAATAGTGATGTTTTTGATGTGATAGCATAAATATAAAAGAATAAAGTTTAGGTTTTGATATGTAATTGCTTGTGATGTCAATTGAAAACTTTGAGCGGCATAAATATAAAAGAATAAATTTTAGGTTTTGATATGTAATTGCTTGTGATGTCAATTATGGGGTTATATTTGCATGCAGCTCACCCTTACCACATTATGTTGATACCCCACTAGTGGATGGATATCCATTTTTATCTGATCCTGATAAATTCAATATTTCACTTGTGACCCCGGGATATTGCACGACAACAACACTGCAATATTCAAGCAACCAGACAAGTTATCTTTCATTTGCCCCCCCAGAGGTATAACAATTTGGTATTATTTTTTTGCTGAATAAATGAATTTTCAGCTTATGAACATTGCATGCTCTAAATTAATTTGTTTGTTTTGATTATAAATCAACCAACATTTTAGTTTATATATGATCATGGAATATGCTGCATTAGTACATATTTACATATTTTAGTTAAAGTAGTGGTATTTCTTGTTTATGTGTGCAGCTATTATTTAACAAGTTGCAAGCAGATGAGCAGGCATGGGTGGAGACAATCAAATCTGCAACATTTGGGGGCACTGTTAGAATTAATACAATGGATTGGTTGGGACAATCCCAGTACACAAAACAGACAATATATTGGTCCTCTCTTTCATCTGCAGTGTCAGAGGTATGAGAAGTTTCTTTAGGAGGGGGCATTTACATACATTGCACACAATTCTTGTGTATTTACATATAGCACACCGTTAACTTTCATATTTACACTCATAGCACTTAAATCTTTGATATCAAATACATATAAATATGAAAGTCTAGGTGTGAGTACATAAAAATTATGTAAATTTCCCTAAAATAAGGAAAATTTAGATACATGCCGCTCAATTCTTATGTATTTACATATCTAACACCGACACTATCATATTTATATTTCTAAACACATTTATTTTAAATATCTATGAATGAAAAGGTGCATTTAAAAGTAAAAGATTGTGTTACCTTTGATGTGATTCAAATGAAAATATGAATGCTTAGGTGTTAGATATTTAAATATATAAGAGTTTTGCGGTATATATGTAAATGGCCCTAAAATTAATCATCATATTGGAGGAATATTCAAATTTCAATCATATTGGATTATTATTTATGGAAAAATTTCCTGAATAAAGCCCCATGAAACAGGTAATTTTCAGCAAGAATGCAAGAGTCAATCTATTAGTAGCATACTGGACACACAATCTTGAAGGCACAGAACAATACCTCAAATCTCTTCTATACTCAAACATTTTGTGCAGATCATCAAAATATAACAAATGTAGAGGAAAAATTGCAGTCAAGTATTACAAGGTTCCTTTTTATGACAAAACTGGACCTGCCTTAATCAATGGAACGGCTACAGGAAACATCTACCCTGCTTACTCTCGTGTTAATCATGGAAAATACGTCGTAAGCGACGTGAGAGCGCACGTGGGAACGAGCAATCTCGTGTGGGATTATTTTTATACTACAGCAGGTGTGAGCTTTGGTACATATAATCCAGGTATTGTTTCACAATTACAGGAAATATTTGATGCAGATTGGAATTCTCCTTATGCTGTTCCAGTTGAACCAATAGCTGCGGCTTAGCTTGCTCAGCAGCTAAAAACTGAAGAATGTGTGCAATGGGTCATTTTAGTCTCAGAGTTTATAAAAGCATCCATTTAATCCTCATTCTTTCTTAATATAAAGATTATGTCAGCCCAAATTTAAAGTCTAGGAATTAATTTGACATTTTTATAAACTTCAAGTTAAATGTCAAGAGACTATTTTGACACTTTCACCTAAAGAAATGTATGTATTAATGTTGTTTTCTATCTTTCATACAAGATTGTGTGAAATTGTTGGAGGAACAAAATAAATATTTTTCCAAATAAAGGTTTATTTACAGTTGAAGAGTTATGTTTAGAAATTTAATTTCTTGAAAAGTTTTATTTGGATGATATCACAGGTGCTTATGAAAATGTGAGGAAGGAAATGAGGGTTCTTAAGGAACAATTAATTTGGAGTAACAAGTATTAAATCTTAATAGAAATATTTGGCTATTTAATTTTTAAGATAAATTTGAGTCGAGGTGTAACAAACCCAAGCTAACTCATGAACTGAGTCAAGTTTGGCTCAATAAGTGGCTCTCAAGTTGAGCTCGATGAGCTAACAAGTCAAGCTCAATCTAGGCCCTCGACTCAATTTGTTATTTTGTGAGCCGATGTCTTAAAAATATATTAATATTAAATATATACTTAGACTATTGAAATATTTAAAACTTTATCTATAATGATTAATTTTTTTTTTTTTTGAAAGGAACTTAACATTGTCATTGTTGGTTCCAAGCCCGGATGTGAAAAGTAGGGGGTTGCGTTAGCTAGTTGACAATCGGTATAAAACTTGTCGAAAAAATCATGACATTAATCTTTTTGATCATTGTGTTAGTGCTAGGGCGTCCTCTATATGACCTGAATATAGTGAAAAATGTACAAGGGCCGTTATACCAACGTCTGGGTGTAGTATCAAATGAGCAAGAGTTTCCACATTACGAACAAAAGGGGTAAAGAAGTTAGTCCATCAAACTAATGAAACTAATATTAGGAATGGTTCTTGGAATATAAGTACTCTCAATGGTAAATTAATGAAATTAGTTGATATTATGATTCATAGAAAGATTAATATCTTATGTATTCAAGAAACTAAATGGGCTGGAGAAAAAGCTAAGGAAAATGATAATTTGGGTTTTAAACTTTGGTATTCTGGTAAGAGTCACACTAGAAATGATGCAGATGTAATTATAGATAAGAGTTTGAAAGATAATGTTGTAAAAATGAATTATAACCCTAATAGAATTATAACCCTTAAGATTATTATTGATACTAAGATTTTTAATATTAGAAGTGCTTAAGATCCTCAAGCACGTTTAAATATAGGGTCTAAAGATAAATTCTGGAATGACTTAGAAAACTTGATACAAATGATACCTCTTGAAGAAAGAATTTTTGTTGGGGGAGATTGAAATGGACATGTCGGTGGAGTGGTAGAAGATTTCAGAAATATTCATGGTGGCTATAGTTTTGGAGTGACTAATGAAGAAGATAGAGTAATTTTTTATTTTGTTTTAGCGTATGATTTTGTTATTACTAATATTTTATTCAAGAAAAGAAATGAACATATTATTACTTATAAGAATGGATCTTATAAAACACAAATTAAAACACAAATTATAAAACACAAATTAATTATTTTCTTATGAGAAGAAGAGATCGTCTAGATTGTAAAGATTATAAGGTCATTCCATGTGAGGATTTAAGTACTCAACATCGATTATTAGTTCTAGATTTTAAGATGAAGAGTTGTAAAATGAATAAAGAATACTATGACTCATCGTCGTAGAATTAAATAGGAAAACCTAAAAGACAAATAAAATTATTTTTTTTAGTAAAATTTAAGATTTCAAAATTTGGGATGTTCATGAAGAAGCAAATGCTTTGTGGGATAAAATAACAAACACTATTAAACAAGTAGCAAAAGATAATGTACTTGGAGAATCACAATAAAATATTTTTATAAATAAAAATAGTTGATGGTGAAATGATAATGTGCAAGAAAAGATAAAAAATAAGAAGTTATGTTATAAAAATTGGTTTAAATATAAAAGCTTAGAGAACTAAGAAAAATATGTGGTGGGTCATCACAATGAGTCAAAGAACAATCGGTGACTTCTACTTTTAGTGATCTTTATAATATCTTAAATACTAAAAATAGTGAAAAATATATATATAAACTCGTCAACCAAAGAGAAAAAAAAGTAAATATTTAACTAAGTCTATTAAAGATGAAAATCAAAAAATGTTTTTCTTAGAAAAAGTTATTCAACATAAGTGGGTGAGTTATTTTGATAAACTTTTTAATGAAGTTTCTGAAAATACGATCGGCCTTAGTGATCTTAATATCATTAATAATAATAAAACGTTTCATTTTTACCGTCGCATTAGTAAAAAAGAAGTTGATGAGGCTTTAAGGAAAAACAAGGGTAGAAAGTCTGTAGGACTTGATGACATCCAAATTGAAGTGTGGAAATATTTAGGAGATTTGGGAGTTTCCTAGCTTACTAAACTCTTTAATATTATTTTAAAAACTAAAAAGATGCCTGAAAAGTTGAGGAAAAGCATTTTGGTCACCATTTTTAAGAATAAAGGGGATACACGAGAGTGTGCAAATTATACAGTAGTCAGGTTGATGTGTCATACTTTAAAATTATTGGAGAGGGTAATTGAACATAGGTTAAGACGTATTGCAAAGATTTCTCCTAATCAATTTGGATTTAGGATTTATGTCAGATTTATGTCGGGCAGGTCTACCATGGAAGTTATACATTTATTGAGGGTTTGATGAAGAAGTTAAGGAGGATCTACATTTAATTTTGCATTGATTTAGAACAAACTTACGATAAAGTTCCAAAAGATATCCTTTGGAAAGTTCTAGAGAAGAAAGGTGTTGATATGACTTATATTCAAGCCCTTAAAGATATGTATACTAGAGTGGTTACTTGTGTTTGAACTGAAAAAGCGTGAAGACAGATTGACCAAAATGTTTTCCTAGTTCTGTTGGATTAGATCAGGGATTAGCTTTAAGCTCATATCTTTTTGCTTTAGTTATGGATGGTCTTACTAGACACTCAGGAGGATGTACCTTGGTGTATTTTCTTTGCCGATGATATCCTTCTCGTGGATAAGACGAAAAAAGACGAGCGGAAAAACTTAAATTATGGAGGTCTACATTGGAGTCTAAAGGATTTCATTTGAGTAGAACTCTTACTGAATACATGGAATGTAATTTTAGTAGTAGTAGCTCTAGTGACAACTGTGTAACTTTGGGTGATCAAATTACTAAAAGGTGTGAACGATTTAGATATTTGTTGTTCAAAGCGTTGGTGATATAGATAGGGATGTTAATAGTAGAATTCAAGTTGGTTGGTTGAAGTGGAGGAATGCTTCGGGCCTTTTGTGTGATAGAAAAGTACCGCTTAGACTGAAAGGAAAATTTTATAAGATGGTGGTGAGACCTGCAATGCTCTATGGCGTTGAATGTTGGCCTTTAAATAAGAAGCATAATACTAAGTTAAGTGTTGCAGAGATGAGAATGATTAGGTGGATGAGTGGCTTTAAACTTAGAGACAAAATGCGGAATGAATATATCCATGATAGGGTTGGTGTAGCTCCAGCGACGAACAAAATTAGAGAGAGTCGTTTTAGATGGTTTGGTCACATTAAACGTCGGTCATCTGATGATCCAATTAGGAGAGCAGATGTTTTATATTCGACTTATGTTAAAAAAGGCAAAGGTGTCTACTTGAGCTTATTGTATGAAAAATGATCTTAATTTTTTAGAACCAAATAAAAATATGACACTTAATATGACACAACGAAGAAAAAAGAATTCATGTAGCCGACCCCACGTAGTGGGATGAAGGCTTTGTTGTTGCTGAATTTTTATAAGTAACTTGGCTCCCGTGACGAACAAAATTAGAGAGAGTCGTTTTAGATGGTTTGGTCACATTAAACGTC
>NW_018164736.1:62938-73496 GCF_001263595.1 Phalaenopsis equestris | reverse complement strand
TATATTCGACTTATGTTAAAAAATAAAGGCTAAAAGACTTGGGCATGTTGTATAATAAAAAATCTTAATTTAATAGAATTAAATAAAAATATGACACTTAATAGGACACAATGAAGAAAAAAGAATTCATGTAGCCGACCCCACGTAGTGGGATCTGAATTTTTATAAGTAACTTTTTTTATAAGTAACTTTTCATTATTTATATTAAAAAAAACCCAAGGGCAATATATTAAAGAGAAAAGATACAGATAGGTTGTGTGAATGGGCTCAAATGGGCATTCAACCCACATGGTACAACACACACAAAAACGTCAAAAAGGGTACATATAAAAAACAAAAAAACCCAAAACCACTAGGGTGAGGAAAAAATGAGGGTCATCCCAATTTAGTTCTGCCTCTACCTTTAGTTCTCGGAAGGGATCCAGTTAACAAATTGGTAAGGTGTGTATCATTACCCGAAGTAACCAAAGCATCATCCATAAGATTCATGAGCTCAAGTAGATCTCAATTATTCTTCTTCCTCCTGGAAGTGTAAACCTATCATTCCTCATCCGAAGAATCAGTCTGATGAGGTGGTAGAGTTGTAGCGTAAGAATTACTAATCGTTGTACCCACAACAAGTTCTAGTATATGTGAAGTATGAGTTGCCTCTACACCAAATACTTCTTGAAGATGGGGAGCTGCGAGGTTCTCCTGAGTATTAGTCTGAACACTATCCTTTGTAGGTAATAGTCATTCAGTGTTGTTTTCAATAAGGTTTGAAGGTGTAGGTTGCCCAACAGAGCCATCCAGCATCACATCAATCACAATAACAACAGTGTCAGTGGAGGGGGGGTCCACAAGGGCAACAGACACCTCTTGTCTTATGGTAGTGTCCTCCACAGATATAACTAATATGTCTAGAGCTGTGGGGTTAGACCCATCCTTATTCACTTGGACCTTAGATTTCAATTAGGATGGAGCTTGTGACATTTATCGGTATGCCCAAACATCTTACAGTGAGCACAATAAAGAGGTCTGTGTTTCATGACGATTTGTTGCCAATATCCATTATGAGTTGTACCCAAACAGACTTCAGTAACATCAGGTAAAGTAATATCTCTTTCCACAAGTATTCTGGCCACAAAATGTGGTTAAATTGAAAGTGGGTATATCTAACTTCAAAGGATCCCCAAGAATGACCCTAATAAAGTAGAGAACCTGATGATGAAAAAAAAGCAGCTTGAGACAAGGTAGACTAAACTATACCGGTATAGTGGGAGTTTCATGATTTGGGTCAAAATCAGGAGACCGCTTGAGTAACTTCATTGACTTGCCTGCAATATTAAGATATTTCTTGAAGAAAATTCGGGTGTAGTCTTCAGCCACGGTTAGTTGAATCAACACATGTCTCTCATCTATGAGTCTCACTTTCACTTGTCTACTAGTTTAAGATCAACACATTTTCTGATAACTTCTATAGGTGGGTGCCCCCACTGAAATTTTTCAATAAGAGCAAATTTGAATTTCTCCGTCATAGTTGAAATTTTTAAGTAAGAGAAAAAAATTACTGCTTTCCTACTTTTCATGTTTCCCTTCTTAACAAAGGACAATCACCTGTACCATCACGACAATCCTTATAACTTGAGGGGAAGACAACCACAGACTCCACTTGAGGGTTACCCACCACGTGGGCCAATGAGACTTTGTCATATTCAACCAAAGAAGAAGGGAGCGCCATCAGAGCAGCGGATCTGTCGGCCTTGTTGTCGGGTAAGGAGAGGCGCAGACGCTGCATAGTGTCAAAGCAGCGAGAGTCGACGAAACTGTGCGAGAGAAGGAGAACGACACAGACGAGCCGGACGAAGACGCGAGCTGCAACAGAAGTAGAAGCAGATGCAGACGAGTCGTCGACCTCGAAGAGACGTCGTAACGTCGGGATGAAGCAACAAGAGTCGACGAAACAGGTGACTCAAACAACGAGTGCGAGATACGACAGGTGCATATTAGGGCATACCTATATCATCTCGGGATAAAACACACACACACACACAAATATATATATATATATATATATATATATATATATATATAGTAATAAAGAATGGTCAAAGGCTATTATACAAGCCTCCAGCCATCCTTAATGTGTCTAACAATTTGAGTACCATATCCTTAAAGCCAACAGTACCAGATGAGATTCAAACCCCTAACCTAAGAGGTTTTATACCGTGAATGTCAACTAACAGTACCATCAATGTTTAGGTTTTAGATACATAAATATATAAAAATTGTGTGATGTATATGCAAATCTTTCATCATAATAAACTTTATAATCAATGAATGTACTTTGAAATTAAAGCTACATAAAAATAAATCAGAACTAATTAATCACACATTACACTCATCTAAAACAAATTCAACAAGTCAAAAACCCTTTCTCATAACATAGGACTTCTCCTACCCTTTATTCTAAACCATTCTTTATAATGACACGTGCCTTTCCAAAAGAAAATGCCAACAAGATTGAAGCTCCCTCAAAAATAATCATAATATTCCAAAAAAATAATATTTTTTTTTACAGATAGCTTCATAATGAACAACAATTCAACCCAAAACTTCCACATCCAACTCATTCTCTGAGCAAAACATAAAAAAAGCATTTACATACGCACCACCCAATTCTCAAGTATTTACATATCTAACACCTAAACCTTACTTTATACATTTGTACCACTCATATCTGTCATATCACTTCAAAAAAAAAAAAAAAACACTATTTTTAATTTTTAAGAAGTGGAACACATCTTTTCATGCATACGTCTGGTGACACGCATGTAAAAAATTGAAGTTTAGATACAAGATATGTAAATAAGAATTGAGTGGTATTTATGTAAATCCCCCAACATAAAAATGGGAAATTTACATACCTAACACAAAATTCTTATGCATTTACATATCTCACACCTAAACTTTCATATTTACGTACATATCACTTCGGTGCTTTAAAAATATGCATTTTAATTTTAAAAGTGATACAGGTGCTATTTTCGATGTGATATTAAAGATTTAAGTGCTACGCTTGTAAATATGAAAGTTTAACAGTGAGATATGTCATGTAAATACATAAGAAAATGAGTGGTATTTATGTAAATCCCCGCAACAAGAAAAAGAATGAACAATTTTTAACTCTCTGAAGGGGTCTCAATCAGCCTAACCGTGCGAGGCAAAGTGAATTCAGCAAATACAGGATAGCGAGAAGAAGGATAAAAGCCATCAATATTATCATTGACTACCTCACAGGAAGCTGGAGCTAATGAGCGCCCTCTGTACAGAATCCAATCAAGATGGAGGTCCTGAGTCTGACGATCCCAGCAAAGGCAGAGAGCCCTAAATATCAATTTCAAAAATTCAACGGCTCCTTGTTTGTCTCCTGAAAGAGAGAATGATACAATATTAGAGGAGCTAAGAAGTGATATGGATCAAATATTTCGGATTGTTATCGCAGAGTGCAACTGAGTCAGGCTGAGCTTGAGCTCGGACGGACCTTTGAACCCGTGGTATGTGTGTATGAGTGAGACGTTTTTTCTGGTACGGGCATTGGGCCAAACATCTCTCATGTCTCCAACAACTCCGTGTTCTCTATGGGAGATTAGACAAATAAAATATAAATGGCCAAGATGCATAGATATAATTCATCAAAATTAAAAAATTAAAAAAAAAAGACTCCCAATGAGGTTGAAAAGAATCTCTCAAAGAATATGATAATGTATGAAGTTGAAAGTAGCAGCCGAACCAACCTCTTTTTTTAAAGAGGGCAAACACCGCCCCTGCATTCATGCTTAACCTAAGGGGCAATTACATATATATCGCTCAATTCTTGCGTATTTATATATCTAGCACATAAATTTACTTTTTGACATACATACCAACCAAAATTTTCATATCACATGAAAAAAAAATCACTATTTTAACTTTTAAAAAGTGAAATACATCTTTTCATGTATTGGAAGGTGTTGTATATGTAAAAAATTGAAGTTTAGATGTATCACAAGGTTGTATATTAGGTTCATTATTAGAGACCCTGCCCTTCCTATAGGTTAATCAGCCTTACCACAGAAGGTTGTTTTAGATGGAGCAGAACTTTCAGAGTCCCAGCAACTAGTTGAGAATCCCATCTCAAATTCCCTCTTAAATATGATACAAAATAAATAAGTAAATGAACTAGAACAAAATAATTTGACTATAGAAAGGTCAGAAATGCTCTAGGGTGGTTTCTTACTTTAACAACACAGCGTAGGGGATGATCACTACTCTTAGTTTAGTTTAATTTACAAATAAGCCACTAATTTTTAAGATATCATAAACGTAATCCTATCAGGGATATCATATAAAACTATAAAAAATGAAATTTACAACAAACTATAAATAAATAAATAAAACAGCTAGGGTTATGCAATAAAAAAATAGTTAAATATATAGATAAAGGGTTGGAAAGTAATACATCATGTAGTAGGGTTGTAAATCTTCATCTCACTAAACAAATATAGAATGAAACACATTATTCATATGCAAAAGTAAATGACAAATGAATGAAAATCTGCAAAAATTGTTACAATATAAGAACAATGGAAAGGAACAATTTGCAACCATCCGAAATAAAGGAAGATATAAAGTAAACTCATTAAAACTGCAATGATAAAGGGCTGAAATAGGAAACATGGATTAAAGGGATGATTCCATGTATATTTCTAAGGAAAAGAAAGAAAATAACAAAAAAAGGAAAAAATATAAGCCTGTCTTAGCTATAAAACTATAAAGCACATCATGTATAATTAGATGAAAAAAAAATGATAGCTGTTTGCATAGAGCTATTTTAGTCCCATAATTTATAGTGTCAAGTTAATTTCTAGAATCTTTAAATTGGGGCTGAAATAGCACTTCAAGGCTACACTATTTATGCTCATATTAAACATAATGGAATTATACCTGGTTTCATGACAAATCCTAAGTAATGCTGCTTGGAATTCAGCAAAAAAAAAAATGCTGATAGTTATGCCAGAGTTTCAGAGTTTCAAAAAATTCAAGCATGATACCAGAATTAGTTGGCCTTCTTTGCAAAATAGGGTGAATTGTTTATCCTAGTCAGTAAATTTTTAGCCCATCACAAGTTTTCGCCAAAAGACCAAAATAAAGGAATTTCTATGCAAATATCTCCAATAAGACTGTAAAGTGTCAGATAGAGAAAAATATCCAAGGAACATGCATGTATAAATTACACTGAACATATAAATTACAGCTCCATGATGAGAAGCATGCCGTATAGGAATTTAAGAAATTAAGTTTCCCTTTTCCACAATCATGGCGCTAAGCAATTAAAGCAAATTTTGTTTTTTCAATGAACTCTTTTATTAGGCTTACTCTGTAACCTTTTAACAGAAGAAACACAATTTTCTTTGATATTTGTTTTAATGTAGATTGCGTATTTGTTCATTTATTCTTTCATAGGATGAAATAAACAAACTAAATGAGCATTAATGTCAACATTACATTTTATTCTATTTAAATTCGTGCAGTAAAAAAAAATGAAGTTCCCTTCCATGTAAAAAAAGAGAAGATTTACATACATATCACTCAATTCTCTGTATTTACATATCTAACACTTAAAACTTCAATTTTTACTTAAATGCAACATTACCTATGCATGAAAAGGTATCAATGTGAAAGATTTAGGTGATATAAATGTTAAAAAGTAAAGTTTAGGTGTTCGATATGTAAATGCATAGAAATTGGGTGGTAAGTATGTATACAGCCCTGTTAAACTAAACGGTAAACATGAACTAAAATCAAGAACAAGCCGCGATACAGACTTTTCTTCATACCTCGATCTCCCGAGAAGAAAACGCCCGGTGGTAGATTCCTTTTGCGTGTTAAATCCTCCACAAAATATAACTGGTAAGTTTGGAGGCAAGGATGCAATGTGCTGCCATGTGAGCAAGGCGCTACGTCTACGTGCACGAGGACTGAATTCATCAAAATAGGTATTTACAATCTGGAAGCTAAATCCCGGTGGTTCGACTCTCTTAAGATGGAATGTGTAGATACCATTGTCAAAGAAACACAGTTTAGGTAAGCTTCACAGAGATTAAAAAAAGAGAGAGAAATGTACATAATACCACACAATTCTTATGTATTTACATATCTAACACCTAAAGAATCATATATACATTTATAACACATTGATGTTAAAAATCTATCCACAAAAAAGTGCATTTAACTTTAAAAAGTTAATAAAAGTAGTATTTTTTATGTCATGTTAAATATTAAAGTTTAGGTGTTAGCTATGTAAATACATAAGAATTATGTGGTATGTAAATGCCCCAAAAAAATACATTTAATGTCTAAAGGATATCCCCCAGGTAGCAATACAGGGCGCTGACGATCCCCACGAGATGCTTCCTGGAATAGAGGGTGATTCTGACAGCCAAAAAGTACCGCCTTCAAGAAGTTCAACCTTCATGAAACATGACAACTTCAGTTTTTAGAAGATTTACGTAAATAGCACACAACTCTTATGTATTTATATATCTGACATCTAAACTTTCATATTTACTCATATAGCAGTCAAATCATCAATATCACATTAAAAATAGCACTATGACCACCTTATAAAAGTAAAATACACCTCATTTATAGATTTAAAGCACCAAAGTGCTAAGTATGTAAATATGAAGTTTAGTTGTTTGATATGCAAATACATAAGAATTGTGTGCTATGTCTGTAAATTTCCCTTTAGTTGTTTCTTGATTTAGATATCTATTTTTCGTTCAAAGATAAACAAATGGTTTTAAGAGAATTTTCTAAAAAAGTAAGATTACATGAGCCAAGGTTTATAACCTTCTCCTTATCATAGAAGATAGTACAGTGTTCATCAATAATGTCCTCCGAACCCTTTCGAGAAATACCAAATTGATCATAACCTGCAATCAGAGGAAAATTTCAATGATTTGGCATCTATCTGTCCAGAGAAGTGATACTTGTGGGAAAATTTATGGCCTTATTATATATTATTTGCATGCAATTAAATAATTTAAATGGAGAAAAAACAATCGTATATTAGCAAGAAGCACATCCCTAACAATAATGGTACAATACTGCTAATTACTTCATTCAATTACAATAATGCATAAATATCAAGCAACGAAAGTACAAAATACGTTTAAAAGGGAAATTTGCGTACACACAACACAGTTCTTATGCATTTACATATCTAACACCTAAAGTATGATATCTACATTTATAACACCTCAATATTAAAAACCTATGCATGAAAAGGTGTATTTCGCTTCTAGAAAGTTGGTGATGGTGGTATTTTTGACGTGATGTCAAAGATTTGAGTGTTATGCATGTAAATATAAAAGTTTAGGAGTTAGATTTGTAAATATATAAGAATTGTGTGATATGTATGTAAATGCCATAAGTTTAAAATGTGGAAACTTGATAAAATATTATTAAATGGTGTGCTAACAATTGCCTAAAATAAAGGAATAACATGTACTCAAAGATGTAAGTGAGGATTTAACAAACCAGCTACATTAACTAATAGAGAAATTACATATTTCTTGCATAATTTCCCAATACACATCAACATCACCCACTTTGTTGCTAAATTTAAGTAGTCATTGATCTCTGGCTAACTAAGGTGCTTTATTAGCATCCACCAAAAAAAGAAAAAATATTACATCCAGATGACCTACATCTGAATTAGGAGTGTATGTTGTTATTGATAGTATTGTGGTGTTATTTGGTAAAATAACACCACAATACTACCATCTGCACAAGAAACTACATCATGACTCGTGATGTAATATTTTCTCCTATAATATCAAAGATCCAAAATAGCTTTAAGTAGCAAAATCAGAAAAGTGTCAAAATGGTCCCTCTGACTCTTCGCAAGAGTTTAGCAACAGAGTTTACAAAAAATGTCCATTTAGTCCCCATACTCTTAATATGGGTTGAAACAATTCTTAGTGAATGCTATTTTAACCCTCATTAAAAAATTCTGGGAACTAATTTAAGACTTCTATAAATTTTGGGACTAAAACAGTCTTATGTAAATGGTTAGAAGACTATTTTGGAGTTTTACTCTCAAAAAAATTATGACTAAATTTCAACCGTGAGTTCCAAATTAAACAAGAAAGAACAGACAAACATTCAAGCAAAGCACACAAAAAGCATGCAAAACATGGCAAGCATACCACCCAATTCTTATGTATTTACATATCTAAAACCTAAAACTTTCTTTTTACATTTATACCACCCAAATCTTTCACATCACACTAAGAAAGAAAACATTGCATTAACTTCTAAAAAGTGAAATACACCTTTTTCATGCATATGTATATAAAAATTGAAGTTTAGGTGTTATATAAATACAAAAGAATTGAGAGGTATGTATGTAAATCTTCCAAAAATAAATTGTACTGTCAAAATATGGGATCAGAGCAAACAGCATTGTCTAGTCCTATCTTTCCTTCCCATCGGTCAATTAAATATTGTCCTAGTCTGTTTCTCTCCCTCTTGCCAGAGCAAATAGCAAAGATTTTACAAGTAGAATTCAGTTATCAACACCACATCAAGCTTAGAACAAAGAATAAGGATCACCTGGCAAGCACTGCTGTAAGAACTCCAACTGCCCCTTCAAACCTATCCAACAAGTAAAATCAGCACAAATTACACCAACCGACTCGAGTGAAATCCACTTCTAAACTCAAAACAAAAATACCATAACAAAATCAAACAAGAAATTGAAGTAGGACCTTGCTGTGTGCAGAGGATGGTAGGTGAGTAGTTGGCGATCACGCTAACGCAGATCTCCCTCCTCTTCTCCCACGCGTTCGGGCTGTCCGCCGGCAGATCTCCATCGGAGAGATTCAGAGTCATCACCGTAATCGATACGCTCATCCTTATCCACCCAACTCTCGCCGATTACAGAAAAATAATGAAAAAAACAACAGATTACAGCTTCTATGTCAGACATATAATCAAACTCCTTACAGAGCTCTGTAAGGACATGATCGGAAGGGGACGGAGGAAGATCCGTCCCTTGGGGCCTTAAAAACCCTAATTCTTGTGCTCAAACAGAAGTAGAAACTAGAAGGAGATGAGGAGGAGAGGGAAATCCGATGCCTAGTTCATTTGAAGGGCGAGATGTGGAGAACTTTTTGTGAAAAAATGCTGAAGAGCTGAAGCTTAATGGAGAAACGATGCATGCGGGGGCGCGTACAAAGTTTTTTTGCGAAGATTTTCATACATTCCCCATCATTTCTATGTATTTACATATAAATACCTAAATTTTGTTTTTTAAATCTATATTATTTTATATATATTTGAAAGAGATTTTGACCTTTTCTTTTAATTTATAATATTGAATCTTTATGTAAAGTATTGAATATACGAAAATATATAGTTATTTGGTATGTTCGTAAATGTCCCCTCAAGAAAAAAAGGTTTAATTAGTAATTTTCATGAATGTTCTAATTATATATAGCATAAAAATAAATACATAAGAATGTAATTAGAAAATGTATGAAATATTCTGCCAAAAAAAGGCAAGATAAATAGTTGAAAATGAAGGACATTTTGACAAACTTTATAAGATAATTATAATATATTGTAATTAGAAAAGATATGAAATATTCTTCAAAAAAGTGAAGATAAATAGTTGAAAATGAAGGGCATTTTGACAAACTTTATAAGATAATTATAATATATATTTTGGTAGAAGAAAATCATGTTATTATATAATATTAGGGAAGATTCATCTAAAAAATTAAATCAAATTAATCAAATATATTTGATGTGTGCCAGAGATTCACGGCAGTAGAGTAATTATTTAACGTCTTGATATTATTAGATGAAGATTCAACACATACTCAATTAGTTAAAGTGACAGATAGAGACGCCAGAAAGTTTTACATGAAAAGCTAGGAAAAGAGTAAAAAGTCACAGTCAAACACACTTGAAATAATTCACTATATAATGACAAGCACAAATTTACGCTTCTTCTCCTGAATCAAGAAAAATAGAATTATAAATTTAATCATCATAGAATTACAATAGTAGTTCATTGATAAAAGAGATAATCTGGCTTAGTTCTTAGTAATAGCAGACAACAAGAGTCGAGGTTAGTTGTTATGGAGGCAATAGCCCGTCGTGAATGTGGTTGATGTGATTGTAGTGTTAGTTTGTTGTAGAGATTATAATTGGAAGCTATGGTGATGGATGGTCGTGTGGGTCATATATGGTTGCTTAAAAAACATCAGTTGACCATAGAGGTCGTGGTAGGGAGTTGCACCAATATTTTTCGAGGGTAAAGGTCTTATTTGGGAGTTGTGTGAGCTGAGAGTTGTGTGGGTTGTAGTTAGTCACATATGTCATAGTGGGGAGTTTTAATAAGGTCTCTAAGCCGCAGATGCCCGAGTTAGGAGCTCTATGAGTTTTGATAACATTCGTAGACCACATAAGTCTAGTTTGGGAGTTGCATGAGTTGTGGACCACGTAAGTCGTAGTTGGTCGTGTA
>NW_018164736.1:59598-62735 GCF_001263595.1 Phalaenopsis equestris | reverse complement strand
TGATGACGTTTGTAGGCTGCAAAGGCTAGATTTAGTAGCTACATTAAATATGGGGCCACGTAGGCCGTAGTTGGTCATATCGGGCGTGGTGATTAACTACAAGGAGAAAGCTTCAAGGGTCGGGGGGAAAGTCTTCATATCCTAAGTGTGTCGTAAATAGTTATTATGGAATGCATTATTGCACTGTCTTTGAAGTGTGTTGTTATATAATTTTTGAAGTGTGTTGTTAAATCGTCTTTTAAGTGTGTTATTACACCATCTTCAGAGTGCATTACTTTCTAGGATGCTCTATTACTTCATAAGGTTGGTTAGTTACTCCACTGCATATGTTGGGATTTTAAAATGCATGTCGTGATTCCACAAGAATCTTCATTCTAATGAAATGGGGACAATTGATGGTGATCCACGGTGGCTGGTGATCAGTGATCGGTGGTGTTTTTGTGGTTGTGGGAGCAAAGGACATTCGCCAGATCTTCAGTGTAGAGCGCTAAACCTCAGCTCCTCCTCCTCAAAGTCTCGGACTTCCTCCAGTTCAAGGTTTAGGTCCCCTTTCAAGAGGGAGTAAGGTATTATTTATGGACTCTGGGTGAGACCGAATGAATCCTGACAACTTCGTCAAACGGCCCAGAAAAATTCTCATGATCGTACAACATGTACATTGACATTCAAGTGTCTTAGCAATGTCAGAATTGAGCGATATTGGGCTCGATAGAATCATTTCATCGAGACACTCGATTTGACAATAAGTTTGTCAGATTTGTAATTTTTTTTTACCTTCTAATTTGGCACAACAAGATTTCGAAATGACATATTGTCTCGATCTGAGCTTGATTTAACTTGGATTACACCAATTTTAGTGTTATTATGTTTTTCTCGTCAAGCAGATGAGTGACTATAAGTTAGCTAAATCAGAGTTCTAGATTATTTTAATTGAAATTTGAATGTACCTTGCTCATAAACTTTTTTAGATTCGTATCACGCTTTGAGATCCATACAAAACTTACTAATGATGTATAAATACTAATTTGATTTTTTTTATTCTAATTACTTAAATTAATTGGTTTATACTAAAAGCCTTATAAAATTAAAATAAATAATATAATTTATAATCCGAGAAGGTGACATCATGCATTAAAATGGAACCTGAAAATTAATTTAAAATGAAATTGTCAGCCCAACTAATATATCATATTATTAAATCACGTAGTCGCTCCACCCGATCATCAATCTATAATAACCATATCATGCTAAATCAAACCAAATCACTAAAACCATATTGAAGTCATAGCAATATACCAAAATGATGCAAGATTAGTTATCTTAATTCTTAAACTAAAATCAGATTTTAAAATAAGTTTTATTTTTTTCTAATTTTTTTTATTTTATTAAGATTTTAAATAATGGTTAATTTAAAATCAAATTGAACAATGAAGCTTCACTAAACAATAATTAATTAAGGAGTCCAAACTGAAATGTTTTGGTGTATTTAGACATATACCACTTAACTTTATGTATTTATATATCTAACACCCAAAGTGTGATATTTATATTTTTAACACCCTCTTGTCATAAGCCTATGAATGAAAAATATGCATTTTACCTTAAAAAAGACATTGACCGTGCTACTTTTGATATGATTTTTAAATTTGACCAGTAGGAGAAATATTTGCGTATGGAAAGCGTACGCAGAGTTGCGTACATTTCAGGTTATTCGGAATGTATCATTAGGTTACACTTAAGTTACACCCCCCTTGTAATTCTTTTTGTAATATAAGTGTAACCTAGTTGTACCCTCCAAATAACCTGAAATGTACGCAACTCTGTGTATGTTTTCCGTACGCAAATATTTCTCGACCGGTAGAGTTTAGATGTTAGAATAAATTCTCATATTTACATGCACACCCCTATTGTTAGGTATGTTAATTCATAAGAATTGTGTAGCATACATGTAAATGACCCTAAGAAATTTTAAAAGACCAAAAATTAATCACATAATTTTTTTTTTATTTGGTCGAATTGAATTGCCTATTTATGCTCATCATCTTCATGGTCAATCTTAGTAAGCCCACATATTCAATCAACTTATATCAAATCAATTAAATTTATGGAAAATTTCATACACATCACTCAAAATATTATTATTTAAAAATCAACACAGGTTATTTTTATAACTACCAAATCAATGCATTTACACGTGTATTGATCAAATCATTGAAAATTTGATAAAAATGAAAAATTTCGAGTTAGAATTTTGTCATAGATTTTGATATTTGAACTAGAATTTGAAAAGTGGATAAAGACCCTCCTATTTTATTGTTATAAATTCACTATGAAGTGATTTTGGCTCAAGGGGCTACAAATTCATTCCACATGTCAAGGTTTATAAGGTCCAAATGGCTCACTTCTAGTTGAACAATTCCTATATCATTTCAAAATGAATTTTGCGGATATGATGACCCCATAGTTGAATATTTCCTCTTCTACCTAAAAATTTTAAACTCGCAGACCAATAAATAAATAAATAACTTCATGTCATTATAAATCACAAATTATAAATTGCGTCATTACATATTTGTAAACATTCATATTTACATGCAGATTACTCAAATTATCAAATATTTAACGGCACATAAAAAAAATATCACCATTACCATCTTTTTAAAAATGAAATACATTTTTTTTCATGCAAAAAAATTATAACCTTTAGGTGATGAGTATAAATATCAAACTTGGTGTGCTAGCTAGATGTGCAAATACATAAGAATTATGTGGTATGTATGTAAATTTCCCAAAAAAAAAAAGGCATTTTCATGCATACCACTCAACTCCTACATATTTATATGTCCAACATTCAAGATTTAGCTGGAATAAAAGAAGTTGATAAGAAATTTATTATTGTGTTACAAAATTGGGTAATAATATAATAAATGAATCCAGCTCAGTGTTATCCACAAATGGCATGGCATAAATTTATTGCTCAAACGGTGGGGGGGTGGCGCGGTCATAGGCATATATAGGACTGTCAAAATGGCTCGTTGTTCGCGAACAACTCGTGTTCGACTCGTTAAGAAGCTCGTGTTCGGCTCGTTAATTTCGTTCGATAAGTTAACGAGTTGAACACGAACTAAGATGTGTTC
>NW_018164736.1:45914-59439 GCF_001263595.1 Phalaenopsis equestris | reverse complement strand
CACAAAGTCTATATATATATATATATATATTAAGTAGTATTTTAAAAAAATATAATTGACTACATGGCTACAAAGATTTATAACCAATTAAAATATTAATTAAGAAAATAGAATAAAAATTATTAAATTAGATTCAAATGATGTTTTAATATAAATAATAATTTTTAAATCTTGCTCAAACTCTTATTGTCTTATGTCTATATGATTAAGGTTGTTAAAAGAACTCTTTGTTCGTGAACAGCGCGTGTTCGGCTCGTTAAGCAAACGCGCCGAACCCGGCACCCGAACATAAACACACTTTTTGAGCTCGAAATATAAACACGCTGAACACGAGCTGAGCATGGCTCGCTCGTGTTTGGGTCGTTTACACCCCTAGACATATATACCACACAATTCTTATATATTTACATCCCTAACGCCTAAACATTCATCTTAACATGCAAGGCACCAAGGCGTTCAAGCAGAATTACCGAATTTTGGGTGCCAGATGTGTAAATACATAAAACCTGCGTTGTATGGATGTATATGTATATAGATATATATAGAGGCATTTACATATCCAACGCCTGAATTTTAATTTTTTTTACATTTATACCACCCAAATCTTTCATATCACATAAAAAATACCAACATTTTAACTTCTAACAAATGAAATACACCTTTTCATGCATAGGTAAGGTTGGATATGTAATTGCCCACGAATTGTGTGGCATGTATGTAAATCTTCCAAGTATTTGTATGATAATTGGAGCAGCTTAGACTTTCAAATCAACGACTATTTTAAGTGAATCATGTGAAAATATTATGGTTAAATTCTTTTAATGATATTTGGTTGTCGGCTTGCAATTAGAACCCTATTTCTATAGTTGCTGCAAATCAAATGAATGAGTCTTCATCAGTTGCCAGATTTGAATTGCAAGCAAATACAATGTATATTGATAGGGATTATCAAATCAGAGCAGTACGCAATATAAGCATCATATTTTCACAAAAAAAGGTGCCAGAAAAACATACAGTTTAATGTAAGAAATTTATCATTCATGTCACACATAAATATATACTAACAGTACTACAATTTTATGTATTTACAAACATACAACCCAATTCCTACGTATTTACATATCAAACATCTAATTTTTATTTATTTTTTTATATATTTATACCACCCAAATATGTCATATCACATAAAAAAATATCACTATTTTAACTTTTGAAAGTTCAAATAAAGCTATTCATATGTAAAAATTCAAGTTTAGGTGTTAGATGTGTAAATACATAGGAATGAAGTGGTATGCGTGAATTTTCCTTTTGTTTATTGATTGACAGATCTACATAACCATGCCATCTTGATCAAACTCTCAATCCTACAAGATTATTTATGAAAAAAAAAAGACAAAAATATTTAAATTTTGATTCATGATGCAACTAATACAATCAGAAATTATACAGAAGCAGAAGATCTAAAGATTACAGTGAGAGCAAATGAGCCAAAGGAGTGAGATAACATACAGCTACTTTTTAACGGAAAAATTTTAATCAACTATGAATTCCGAACAGGAACTGTAGCAGTTTTTTCAGTAAAAAGTTTAGATTTCATACCTTCTTCTCCAGATTCTGGATCACAGCTCATGCTTAGAAGAGCTTGAGCAGATTCCGATCCCTTCTCACTTCCAAGTTCTGAACCCTTTTTAATTTCTGGTGGAGAATTGATTGAGAGTTTTTTATCTACCATTGATTCAGACTGATCCAAAGTTTCTGCGGGGGTGGCTGAGGATGCGGAATCAATGAAAAGAGTTGTTGTAACTGGTGGATCAATGGGGCTTTGAAGAGTTGGTACGTCGTGATTGTGTTTGCCTTCGTACGTAATCACGATGGATTTCGCGTCATCCGAAGATTTTTCGACGTGTTTACGAACACGGCAGCCATCATGTGTGCAACGGTAGTAACTCCTGGAGGGCAAAAATGTAATAATTAAGTTAAAAGGAATGCAAAGGAAGTAAGAGTTAGATAGAATGTATAACAAATAGTTTCTTCAAATTAGATGGAGATTAATATGAAATTTTAAGCAAAATAAAAAGTAGAGCAAGGAAGGGTCTGTTTGGGGCAGCTGCAGCTTATTAAATAATCTGCTAATAAACTGATTAAAAATAATCAGCTGATAAGCTAGGTACGGTGGTTATTACAATTTTTTATTTTTTTGGAAAAACCAAACCGCTGCAAGAAAACTGCCACCAAAACTAGATAGGTGTGGTGAGAAAACACTGTTTTCAGCGTTTTGAAAGCGGATAAGCTGCCAAAAAACAGTTTACCCAAACAAGTCAGATGCTTTCAAAATGTCACTACATTAAATAAGCTGCCCCAAACGAACCCTAAGTAGCTTTTTCAGTTGAGCGCCTATCTCATGTTGCAATCCCTAGAATGAGTTAAATTGGAATTTTAGGTCCCGTTTGACATCACTTTTGTTCGAGTTTTTGTTTATATGTTTTCTTTAGTTTTTAAAAATATGTTTGATTGGTATGATTTTTTTCTATTTTTATCTTTTTTTAAAAAAAATCAAATCAACTTATGTTAAAAATACTCACTCAAAACACCTGACAAATATTTTGGGTGTTCTTAAAATAAACTACAAAATAAAGTAAAAATAAATAATAAAGTGATCCAAACGACCCCAGGTAACATTTGGGATCACTTTTAGTTTTTGTTTTTTTTTTTTATTTATGTTTTTTTTACTCAGAAACATGTTTGGTATGTTATAATATGGTTAGTTGTTTTTTAAAAACTCTCAAAATAATTTTTACATATTTTAAGTGTTTTAAATGCAAGTTAATTTGTTTTTAAAAATACAAATTAAAAGCATACAAAAAAAAACTAAACAAACATGATTTTAAAATAATAACAAAAAACAAAAAATAAAAGTGATCCCAAATAAACACTCAGTGATTCATAAAGCAGAGAAGAGCACTTATAATGTTGAAGCTTGAGGCACCAACTTTATGAGAGAATATTATGTTTCTTCATAAAAGTGTAAAAAAAAGAACAGTAAACACTTGTAGGCCAACAGGACTAGAGCTTGCAAACGCTGCAAGCTATAGAGCATAGCCCAAAACAAGCAACCTTATGAAGATTCCCTAAGTTTAAAATACTGTACTGGCTAGTTTTCAAATCATATCTTGAGTTTACAAAATTGCCCACATAAAGCACATAAAAATAAGTTTTAACCTCTTGCGTGTCCCAACAGACAAAGCAACCCATAATTTGACTAATTAATTTCTTTGTAAACAGGTTTTGCTTGTTAAAAGGAGAAAAATAACTTAAAGCGGACACCTCGCGAGGTTTGAGAACAATCTGGCTCGGTTTTAACAAAGCATGCCACAAAAAAAGTTAATGAACTTCATTAATGAATGAGACTAAATTGAAATCCCTAAAAAGGAGAAAATATAAAAGAATGAGGATGAGAAACCATTAATAGATGATGAGCTTGTCGTTCCCCGTTAGTTATCATTAGATGCATGTCTGCTAAAATAACTAATTCTAGTGATCGGAGAAGAAAAAATAATTTTCAAATGTATGTCATCAAATGTTAGACTGATCACAGATGGTGTCCCATCTACTTCATACCATCTTAGGTGATGAAGTTCAAAGCATGAAATACAGTGTAATGTCATCCTCATGGACTACGTAATTTCATGGAAGAACATAATTGTTTGATATGAATCTTGGCTATTGTGATAGGACAGCATATATGTATTCCCATTCTAGTCAGAAGAAAATGGAATCCACTAAACTCCACACAAGACTTGCTTTGACTCTCTCTAGTAATAACTAGGTTGTACCAGTTCACTTATAGTGATTGCTTGTATATTACCCATCCATTTTAGATATCTGCACTAATATCACTATTTATGTTAAAATTCCCGATACATCTAACCTAATAGTTTGTAACCACTTGGCACACACCAACACGATATAGTTAATAAGCCTATCTCAATAAAGATGATTTTTTTGTGTGTCCATAACCCATTATGGAAAAATAAGATCACTAGTATTTAACTTCTTGTACTCTACTAACCGTATCATAGATGGATTATTTTTTAGACCACCTGATCTAGTTGAGCTGCATCATTGTTCTTTATATACTTTAACATTAATATTAGCATTATACTAGCGGGTTACTTTCCCAGCTTTCATGCATCTATGTTACATTAACAGTCTGTTTTGGACAACTTTTTGTCTGCTTTGCATTTCAGACCGCCACCATAACTTTATTGGGGTACTGCTTCTTATTGATTTCTAGAAATTTCTATGGTGAAATTTTTTTTTTTACATTATCTGTTAAAGAGCGGTGGCTGTAAAATAAATGTTGTTTGATTTTTTGGAATATATATATATATATAATTCCCACCACAGTTATTTTTTCCACCACAATTTTACAACGACGTTCTCAAAATGCAGCAGCCCACCCCTAAATAATGATGAATATATTAAAACTGTATATCAAAATTATCCAGCATTTGAGTATAATTATAGTGCCTATACTTTATTTCATGTTCACGTTCACTAAAAAAAGTAATTAACCATTATATATTGGTACCGAGTTTGCCTCGTCATGTTTTATAATCCTCTTTTCTTTGCAGTGATATTTTACCAATTGAAATTATGAAGCAATGGAATTGACAAAAGAGGAAACAAAGATCACCATAGCAAGCGCTTAATATACAGGTTTATCTACACTAACAAACACTCACCACCCTTGCATGCCCGATGGAATTGGAAGATGATATTTATGGCTATTTTGATCAGCTACAACAATTAAACTTCATAGAGTAAAATTTTGATAGGATTATCCATAAAATTAGAACAAAACAAATATTTTATTTCTCTAAAACAAACAATACAACCATGAACATATAAAATAAAGGATAAAACCAACTGTTTAAGAGGTATGCAATCTCAATCAAATCCTACAATTCGAGAGGTAGAAAATCTCTCCCAAACCCTAACCCTAAAACTCACAACCACAATCTCATCCATCACCCTAACCCTAAACTATAACCCTAACCCTAAACATAGTAGCCCTATTTATACTAAGAGTGACGATAATAAAAGACTAAATTGATAGACTAATAAAAGATAAAACCGCCCTCGGACACCAGCGTAACATTACTCCCCTATACAAAATATACCTTATCCTCGAGATGAAAAAAATTCTTGTTGCATAAGGTCGTATGGCTCCCACGAGACGTCATAATCTAACAATCATTCTCATTGAATCAAAGACTCATAGTGACCCTTACCATATCGTCTTGTGCACATCCTTCGGCGGCATCCAAATCTGATAGTATCCTAATTTCTAGTCAATCTAAGAGAATATTGCAACCCCAAACAGCTCATCCAGTAGCTCGTCAAACACCATAATCTATGTCAATTGTGCACCATGTATTCCTTCAATGTTATGCCACTTGATCAAGAATCCTAACCCTGCATCCTGAATCACTCTCATCATAGATTTAACGTCACCAACATCTTACACAAATTGGGGTCACCATGAAGCACCATCTTATCTCGCTCTTAGATACGTTGCAGTATCCAAATCAGTCATTACAAAATCACCCGCTCTTCTCCATCTATCTCATTCCCATCATTACTTCTGAATCGTCTTCCGCCCGTGATACCAAAACCATGAAGAGAAAAGCAATGAAATACTCAAAACAAACATTTATTAATGCAGAGAGAGTTTTGCAACAAAACACAATGAAAAATAACAATACAAAACAAAAACGATGTAGACAAATGCGTCTAAGGTGTATTCCAAGGGTGGCAGAGGTTGGTTAGGTAGTTCAGGATGGTTGGCAAGGGCGGTGGCAGCAATAGAGTGTTGATGGTGCGAGGACGAATGACAGGTGGATTGGTGGTTGGAAGGTGCTGGACAACAAGGGCATCAAAAGCGGGGTGAGGCGCTGTCGATTGGGAGTGCTGGGAAGGATGGAAGAGATGTTGGTTGAGAGGGTAGAGGGTCAGACAACAACAAGGGCTGCTGTATGGGAGTCAGCTGGCTGTCGGGATGGACCTGAAAGGCTGGACAACATGTTGCTGCAGCAAGAAGAGGGGAAAGTTGTTGGGGTGGTCGACAACTAAGGGAAATGGAGAAGAGTTAGGAAAGATATAATCGCCACCTTGGAGTAGGATACAACTAGAGTAGTACCATCTCCTCGGATACAATCCCATAAAAGGGAAAATGAATCCACACAAGAAATCTGAAAGCAAACACAATGAAAGACCTCTAAACTCATAGCAAACCAGCATACATATAGTCCTAGCTAGGCGGGAAACAAGAAAAGAAAGAAGAGAAAGGAAAGAGGAGGAGGCAGCAGGTAATGCTCAAACCTAGCGGGAGGAAGGACCCCTAAGGCTGCTCTCCTCCAAATACAACTCGATCCACACTGCCCCTGGATCTGTCTCCCCATCAGATGCCTTAGATCGGCTCCCCTATGCCAGTCGGTTCAGCCGGTAGGCCTATTTCCCGCCTCCATAAAGAAAACTCACGCACTCCCGTTAGCCCGGAAAGCTGTTGTAGAAAAGACATTGGCACAGTTGAAGGCAACCCTCCTTCGGAGTCGCACGAAGTGTGCTTCCCTATCCTACGTTGAAATTCTTGGAAGCAATCTTCCCCAACTTTGAATCACACGTCATCTCGTCTGCTTGTTGTCGCTCGTTCCAAACCTCATAATGTTGTGCAATACCCTCCAGAGGTTGTTGCTCGAATACGTTCCACACTCCTTCGTTTGATCATGTTCGCTTCCGTTTGTTTGAGCAGCCAAAAATCACGCTATTTCTTCCAAGTGTTGCTACTCGAGTTTGTTGCTGATTCTTTCGCTCAATATCATAGCTCACAGTCTTCTTAAGGAGCGATGTTGCCCTTATGTCAAGCAAATCATGCCGGTTTTTTTTGCTTGCGTCTGTTCCCGATGCCGTCACTCGATCCAGCTGCGATCGGTGGTGGTTTTGTGTAAAACACTATGATCTTTTTTATCATTTTTTTCTATAAAAGTGAATCTCTGCTTGAGAATCTCCTTCATGGACGAGAAAAGTTTGTCAATTTAATATTTCATGTGGCTTAACTCTCCTATTATTTTTTCCTCAAAGGCATCCCTTTTCTTAGCCAGCATTACTTTCAAGAAAACTTACGCTCACAAAGGCAAAATTTCTACTCTTTGAAATCTCGACATCACTCTTATCGCAATTGTAACGCAAGTCAGCGATATAGCATCGTGTCAACCCCATCGTTGCTTCCCAGTAGCTCCAATCTCGATTGTATCACGAGATTCGATCACGCGACAACGAATCCTATACTCATGATCCCATCTTAGGCTTCCCAACTACAACGACTGGCAATTGTTTTCACGTGATTCAGTTAGCCACACATAGCCTTGTATGCCACAATCCCTTCTCTCACGATTGTTTCAGAAAGCTTCTTCACACCTTCATGTACGTCGCGATCACATTGTTGCCTCCCATATCTTAATCGCTATTGTATCAAGCCTATAGGTATGTCACGTCCTCAACGTTGCTTCCTCCTGTGATCCCGATTCCGACATTCCTTCTACAGCCAAAATCACGTAGTTGCTTCAGGTCATTCATGATTGTGTCGTGTCGCAATTTCTTTCTCTTCCCAAATTGAAAGCTCTGATACCAGTTTGATAGGATTCTCGATAAAAATTAGAGCAAAACAAATATTTTATTTCTCCAAAGCAAAAAGCACAACATAAACATATAAAATAAAGAATAAAGATCAACAATTCGGGAGGTGTACAATCTCTCCCAAATGCTACAATTCGACAGGTATGAAATATCTCCCAAACCCTAACCATAAGACTCACAACCACAATCTCTTGCATAACACTAACCCTAAACATATTAGCCCTAGTTATATTAATAGAAATAATAATAAAATTCTAAATTACCCTTAAGGCTAATAAATGACAAGATCACTTTTATGCACCAATGTAACAATTTCTTTCTAGTGAGAGAGAGAGAGTTAATGCAACACATCAAAAATAACTTTGATGATTTCATCTTCCCTTTATTGTTAATTTTGATATTTGTTACAATTCTTTTAATACTAAACTATTATTGTAACATAAGGCTTTAGTGGTGGTTAAGAGTTCATTGGGTTTCTTAGTGGATGATAATTTCATGAAGTCAAAATTAAACAAAGTGCATGAATGTGACCCAAGATGATGGTGCAAGCGAGGTGGTAAAAAATTTAACTTCCATGCAGGACGATTCCATCATTTATCCATGCACATCCAATATAGTCAGAGTTCAAGGATGTTAAGAGCTCCACACCCTCCCCTCCCCTCCCCTTTTTCCTTAGCTTGATTTGAAATTTGAATGACAAAACGACCATAAACTATGTAAAAACTACATCAAGGTGATCTATTGTTGAATTAAAACTTCAGAAGTTCATATTCTTTCAAGAAACTTCTTTGGTAACTTAAATCATTGGTCAAAGAATTAGGGGATTACAGCCAACCTCAATTCCTGATGAGAACAGATTTTTTTAATTTATCTTACATTTAAATTTCCAATAATCATATTCCCTTTGCACTCAAAAACCTCCAAACATAAGTTCCCGTCTATACTCCATCTCTATAATTAATATCAAGTTATACCCACTCAAGAGTGTCGCTTTCATCATACCTCCAAGACCCCAAGCTCTCACGAATTTCCCTTCATCTTCAAACTAACATTCATCACACTGAAGCATTCATGACTAACCCTAGAGCATCCCTCGAAGCATTGGCTCCTCCTTGCAACTAAAACCTTCAATGTTGTGCACTTCAATTTCAATCTTCCAAATAACTCTCCAAGTCATCTACACTCTCAACTACTTCCCATAATTCTCTCCATTGCTCACCACGCATATACCCTCCCTGCTACTGACCATGTCTCCACCATATATATCAAGTGCCATCCTTTCGACTACTCCCATCACCAAGTGGCTCCAACACAAACTCTTTTTGTTTGATGCTCTAACACAAACCAAAACCACTTTTTTGTCAAACTATAAAGACGTCTGCTAATTATAACTAGATCACCAAAAAATTTTGGCCTCCAAAGTCTAAAACTATCAAACATCTAGAATTCAAGTTTCATAGTCATCAATCTAAGATCTACATTGTTGTATAAGTTTATCATAACAAGGGCGTCAAATGTCTTGAAACAAAAGCATCTCCAAATTTGAAAATGATGTACAACAAAAGTATCACAAAAAAGAGAGAAACCACAAAACAAAAGACACCTACTAGCTTTGGCCATTCTGCTTCAACCATGCCCATGCCCATAGGAGATGAGAGATAATTCAATCAACCAAACGCACATAAGTCATGATTTTGGCATATAAATCAAGAGCACTCTCGAGCCCTTTCTCAAAATCCAAGTACACTCACAAAAATTTAAGTAAAAGCCCAAACAAACACTTACATGTAAAATGGCTCAGAAAGATACATACCATCAAAACAAATCCAACCAAAACTCTCAAGGGTGTTGCTTACCAATGCTACAAATCCTACTAACGTTGCTTCCAAAGAGCAATCAAATCTGAGACAAGCACTCCAAAAGACCTACTCCAATCCAATGCCTTCAAAAGCACACTTTGAAGCGTGATTCACGTGCAAAGCGAAGCGAAGCGAGTGATACCTACTTTGCTTCATTGAAGCACGAAGCAAAGCGGCTGTTCCGGTTCACAATTCAGCGAGAATGATTAAAGGGCAACTAAATTAATTTAGCTTATTTTATGAAACTTGAGAATTTATTAGTTCACTTATTCCTTCAAATTTAAATTTTGTTTTGAGTTAAAAGATCTTTTTTAAATTTTTAATTTTTTAAGAAATTGTTCCAAATTTTAATTTGCTAGTTCACCATCAATATTTGCTTTCAAGTTAGGCATTATACCACATTCTTCTCTATTTTATATCAACTTTTAAGTGGCATTTTCTATTTTATAATTATTAATGAAAACATTTATAAATTAATAGTTTTATATAACCTATTAGCACTTTAGTTAATAAAAGCACAGCTTGGCACTTTGAAACAAATATAAAGCTTTGCATCTCACAATGTGATTTGTGCTTTGATAACACTGCTCCAATCTCAACCATCCAATGTAATCTCATGATAGAAATATCCTAGGGTATCACATTCCAAATATTGAGTATTTTTAACCTTCAACATAATATTAATTCACTTGTTACATATTTCATTAAGAGAAAAATCATTTCATAGTTAGACTACAAATCCATAACTAGCAAGAAAACCATTATACGGGCATTATCCAATCAATAACTTACAGTATACGAGGTTCAAAAGATATATAAGTGTCAATAACATAAAAATGAAGCCAATTATCCAAAAGTAGCATTAATTCGTTTAACTAAAATAAGCACAAGTTAGAAAATGATATTATTTAAATTTCTTATTCTGTAAAGAAACATGACAATATTCAACTTTATCTTATATAGTGGTTACTCTCCTAGTTCTGCACAACCCAAGGCTGCAGCACACGTAAAATAGTGTAATAAACAAAAAGGATGAATCTCCAAGCACCATCTGTAGAATATGCAGACAATAAGTTGCTACGTCATTACAATTAGGGATTTAATTTGACCAAAGGTAGAAAATCCAGAGAATTGATCGATCATTAAATGAGTTTTTGGTTTTGATCATAACAAAATAGAAATGATCCAGCTAGTATTGCTCAACTAAGCTTAATAAAAAAAATTATGCCAAAATTGAGGCTCGTTTGCGGCAACAGCAACTACCTTTTGTAGTGCCGAACCTCTTTTCTTGCCGATAAGAAGCTTTGTTTTACAGCTCAGCTTTTATGCTGAGTAGAAATAAGCAACAAAAAGAAATTAAGTTAACCCAAGCCCGGATCAAATTAAGTAAGATTGAATCAATTAGAAATGGCTCGGATCAGGATTGAACTCAAATGAATGAACAAGGCCCAGCAAGGATCAAGGTCCAAAGAGACTAATTACATATCAAATCATGATAACTAAGGTCATTATCAAATTAGAACTTTAGAAGTCAATGCATGAATGTACGAAATGCTTCAAAATTGTGTTGGTTTTCCCTTGGATAGAATTTAGGTTTTGGTTAGCAAATCAGGTCCAGCTCCAACTGAGTTGAAACAAGCCCTTTAACAGAAAGATTGGCTTATGCCAATATCGGAACAGGTGAATATAGACTTCATCCAAAACAAGGGTTGCATCGCTGATCCTAATTATGCGAGGAAAGAAATTAAAACAGCCTAACAAAACAAACAACTAGCGATATCTGGAGACCTCTCATATACTATTTGAGAATGCAAAATTTTATAGAGGCTAATTTTAATTATAAACTTTTAGCAGGAGACAATTTTTCATTTTAGAGTGCAAAACAAACAAATCTATTCCGTGTAATAGGAAGGATAGTGATATAGAATCAATCTAATAAATATCTCAGATTTCTCAGTCAAAAAAAGACAGTTAAACAAAAAAGGTAAATACCTGGGGTTTGGATTTCCTTTAACAATTTTCTGCCCATACTTACGCCACCTGTAGCCATCACTTACATGCCCTGCAGCTGCAGTCTGCATAACAATTTTGGGTTGCTTTACTGTCCTGAAAACTGGAGTTGGGTCTGTCGCACTGCTTAAATTTAGCCTGAATCAAAATAAAGTTATAAAATTAAGTACTTTTGGCTTATTCTGAGTCATAATGAAGTTAAAGGACTATACTTGCCTTCGTTTTGGCTCTGGTTCTTGTTCTTCATGTGGATCTTCTTCAGCTCTAATACTGCCATCACCTTCACAATCACTTGAGCAAAACAACTGTTGTTCAGGGTTACCATTACTAGAATTTTGATCAACCTTAGATGTAGAAGGATCTGCTTCAGCAGGTTCAACGCCAGGAACATCAAGACCTTCAGTCACCCCAATTGCCCCACTGGATGGAAGTCCCTTCAACTTTGACAATTTAGCTCTGTGTGGCTGTTCATGGTTGTGCTGACCTCTATAAATTACTTCAGTTACTTGACCGTTTGGGCAGCGCTCAACTTTCTTCTTGGCAAAGCAATCACCGTTAGTGCACCTATAATAACTTCGAGATCTATCGGTGCTTTTAACCTGCTTTTGACCGTATTTCCGCCAGTTGTAGCCGTCGTCAGTGGTTGTCTTTGGGACAATAAGTGAAGATTGAGATTTTTGTTCAAAGGAAGATGTTTTCTCAGTCTCTGAAGCGCCAATAATTTCAGCGCAGGAGCTGAAGGCAGTCTTTGTTGAAGCGGAGAAGGGTTCAAGGGTAGCAGCATTGACTGTGGTGAAGAATTTTTCAATGATCCTGATGGGGATGGATATCCTGCTTGTAGCTGCATTTGTGCCTGAGCAGTTACCGTAGCCAACACTGCTTGATGTGACATGGAAAATTGGCCCTGCACAGGGAAAAAATAGAAACAAACATAAAAACCTTCTTCTATTCCTGAAAAGGAAGAAAACAAAATTTAACGCAATTTTAAATTTAAATTGTTATGCGTGAAAGTAGGTTGGCGGGGAAGAAAGGTACAACTTCCTACTGACAACATGAAGCGGTGAAAACATTTCTGATAGCATATCCGTGAAGAGGGGAAAAAATTAAAAAATATTGTGGACCGAGTCGTACAAGGAAACGGGCAGAGATTTTGCTGGCGATTGATTGAAGATAAATGGATCACACTCCAAGGAAATTCAAACAGAAAACATACATTTTTCCTTTGTTTGCCTCGAATCAAGCGGAGCTGTTCTTTGGAAGTGCGGTATTATAATTAATTAAATAAATGGGAACCATAAACGCTTCAAAGACTCAAAGTTCAAAGCAATTAGGGGCATAGTAATGGTTGTATTTGAAATCCGAGTAAAAAATTATAAGAAAGAAGACGCGACCATGTGATTTGACAACATGTTTTTCTCTGCAATATAATTCCCAGAAAAAAAAATGGTCAAAAGACGACACAAACTCTCACGCCAGTGCATCGGACTTAGTGGAAAGAACTGAAGAAATCAGAAAAAAAATGGAACGTTTTATACTCCTCGTAAGCCATTTCTATGAGCTCCCCGTTCATCGAGAAACATGAAAACAGTAGCCACAAAGTCCGAGGAAAGTTTTTTTTATTAATATTCAGTCTTTCTGAAAACTCAAGTTCTAATAAAGTTCGCAACCATCAAAGCACGAAACATTGAGAAAGCCCTAACAAATGTTCCAGAAGCAAGGTACCACAGAAGCATGTGCCAAAATCAATCCATCATGCATCCTACCGGACATAACAAAAACCTTGTAAAAGCTGAGAATCACAAACCGTGATGCCGTGTGACTCCAGCAGCGTAGCCGGTGCTAAATAACACGGCACGGCGACCACCGGAATCCGGGGAGCATCAATCGGCGCAAGAATTGTTGGTGGGCGAGGACTAGCCGCAGGCGATGCCATGGCTCCAGCCCACCGCCGCGAGAAC
>NW_018164736.1:24844-37784 GCF_001263595.1 Phalaenopsis equestris | reverse complement strand
GTTGGTACAAAAAAATTAGCCCTTTATATTTCAACACATTTTCAATTTTTTAGTTAAGAGTTTATAATTATTTTATTTATTCTGCAGCCTCGTCCTGGAGTATCTTATATATAATATCATGGTATATCATTAGTACGTGAGATGCATGATGTAATTGATGACTGCATTGCTACGTACATGAGAGTGTGAGTAACTTTTGACTGCAGTTTTGATGTTATGCAGTAATTTGATATTGAAATGTGACTTTTTTTTAATCATGCAGACATGATTTTCTTGCAAATAAAGGTTTTGAGAGGGCAATTGACCGAGCCGGCCTCGAGGATGTATTGCTAAATGGGTGGTTAGAAAATGAACATGTCGATGTTTTTGCTGACATATTGCGTGAAAGAATTGTCAAGTCACCTAAATTATACAGGCCATACATCTTTGTAACGTCGCAATATTGGATAATTGCAATATTTAAATTTATTCATATATATTTTCATTGTAAACACAATTTAATTTATCATCTTATGCAAATGCATAAGAAATTAGATACCGTAATTTTCGTGAAATAAATCACAAACGAAAGTATAAAGCAAGCTCAAGTTATATTATTTTATATAATCCATAACGACCATTGAACTTTGTTGGTGGAAGAGGTAAAATTGAGAAAATGAAAATAGTATGACTCTCTGTCCAACAGTGTGTATAAGAATGTTGCCCGTCAAGTTGTAAATATATCACACAAATGTCACACAACAATAATATTCAATATCACAGAACTAACACTCTTCCTCTAATATATCATCCTGAGTAACAACATATCATGCATCTCTTATTGTCTCTCGGGCTCCAAGCCCTTCTGTATGTTTCATATGTACATGTAAATTCTCATTAATCTTGCTCTTCCTTTTCCCATCTCTGTACTTACTCTTTCAGCATGTTGCTTTCTCTTTATCAGCTTTTGTTTTTTCTAATATCTTAATAATAGTTGTTAGGGTATATAATGACTCTTCAACATTAGCCATTTGTTTATTCTTGATATAGATTCCTGTAAACTTAAACTTATTTGTTCCTGAACTTTCAACAGCTCAATTATTCCTTCAAGATCATTTATTTCTCTTCCATATGTTGCTTTTGGGGTTACATTGCTTGAAACAATTAGACCAACATATGCGATTTGGGTGATGGCGGTCCGACCGGAGTTTCACAACGAGCAGTAGGAGAAAGAGTCATAGCAGGGCTCGGTAGTCCATGGCCAGAGTTAGACAACAGGTAGAGCTCATCTTCCTTCAAGTCGATGGTGTCATGAACCTACGTTGAAAGTCACAATGCTTTACCTAAATTTAGTAAAGCAACATAGAAACATAACTTACCCTAAAAAAAATCTTATAACAAATAAATTTACTTAACTGTACATACTTGAACGCCCTAAATGCTTCATGAATCTGTGATGCTATCGACCCATGAATTATTGTCCACTTCAACATGCGTGTTCTAACTTCAAGTGCAACATGAGTAAAAAATATTGTGTGCTCGAAAACCAAAGCTGCGGATAACACATCAAAAACCTATTTGTCAGAAATAAAAAAAAATAAAACAATAAATTTAAAGGAAAAGTTTTAAATGTGAACAATATGAATTTACAGATAAAAGAAATATAAATCCGATTATATAATCAAGTGGCTGATTCTACCTTATTTTGATTGCAATAAAGTTCATTTGATCAATCATATAATTATAGATAGCAACAGACCGGTTAAATGAAGAGGATTGTACGTTCTCCCCAAATGCATAAAGCCCTAAGAGCACATTGAAATTGCTTGAGGAAAAGAATAAATTTGATAGTAAAAATTTAAGAAATAATTTCTTAAAGGTTGTGGAAGACTCTCCTGAAAACTTAGTCACATCTTTCTTTGTTGCTCTAGCATCTACACTAGATGAGGGAGTTTTCCTCTAACTAATTGATTCTCCTCTGTTGGGCATGCCTAACAATAGCTCAACATGGTCAGCGTGGAGTTTTACTATCTTCCCACCCATCATAAAGCTCTCTTGTCATTATTCCAAAATCACATGATATGTAGAGTCAACACATTATCTTGGGGATAGGGAGACATGTCAAAAAACTGACTAACATTTATTTCTCTTAAAAAAAATTATTGTTTCCTCAGGTACAATGTATCTAACAATATCGAGTGCACTCCTCACTACGGAAGGACAACATCTACAATTTAACGTTCTTGCGTTCATATACCTACAAAAGAAAACATAAGGAAATATTATTTTATAGATAACAATCTCCATCCATAATTTTAAAAATGACTCAAATGTTATTATTAAAAGTTTTTGTCATGTTACATATGTGTTATTGTAGTGTTAAATATGTGTTATTGAAGTGTTACATATGTGTTATATGAATGCACTAGTTCAGCTTTTGTTGTGTTACAGATGAGTTATTATGTGTTACTGTTGTGTTACGGTGGTGTTATCATTGTATAATTGTAGTGTTATATTGTGTTACTGTTAATTTATAATGGTGTTACTATTCTGTTATAATTGTTTATTGTTGTGGTATTCTTGTGTTACTGTTGTATTAATGTTGTGTTATCGTGTGTTATGAATGTGTTATCATTGTGTTATGATTGTGTTATGCTTGCGTTACACCTGTTATGCTTGCGTTATACCAGTAACACAACTATAACATAACAATAACACACTAAAACACACTATAACAGATATATAACACAACTATAACACAATTCTAATAACATAACACAACAATAATACAAAATAACACATCTATAACACCATTATATCAACACAACACAACAATAACACAGAGCAACACATTTATAACACACAATAACACATCTTTAACACACAATAACACAATTATAACACACAATAACATATTATAACACATCTATAACGCATCTCTAAAAATCATAACATAATAATAACACCTTTATAACACACAATATCACACAATAATACAACTACAACACCACTATAATACTACAATAACACAACTAAAACTTCAACTTTTATTTTAAAATAAACAATATAGTTTTAGGAGACCGCTAGGTTCTTCTTCGGCTCTCTTGCGACATTCCACTTTGTGTGCTACAATGAGAAAGAAAATAAATCACTAGTTGTTGCAATGAAATGACTAAGAAACGACATGACTAAGCACTAATATTTGGAATGAGTATTGCATAACCTACCTTCTGTTTCCAAGAGTCGAAACTGAATGGAGTACCACCATCAACCGTCCGAATGGAAAACCACTGTAGCCAAAGACAAACAGCCGTCCGAAGTGCCGAAAAAAGTCGGAAAAGCCAAAGAATCAAGAGGCCCGAAGCTAAAGGAGGAAGAAGCCAAATGCCGAAGGAGGAAGAAGCCCAATGCGAACCGACGAAAGGCTCCAAAAACGCCGAATCTAGCTTTTTGTCTTTTTTTAGATTTAATTTGGGCCGAGTTCACGATAAACACACATATTAAATTTCCAGCGTTAGATTCGGGTCGGGTCAAACTTCTTTTTTAATTTTTACGCGTTAGATTCGGGTCGGGTCAAGCTTCTTTTTTAATTTTTATATGCTGTGAGATCCATATTCACTTGTACTCCACTCATTGGACTCAAACAAGTCACACTTCGGAGTCATGAGACAATAAAACTTAAAATAAAAAATATTAAAAATCTGTTTCCGGGAATCTATATATCTTATTTAATTACTGTAACAAAATTCAGCAGCAACAGAACTGGGTGCACCATGGCTTCCTCTGCGAGCTTCGCCAGGTTTATTCATCGCTCATCTTCTTCCCCTAGCCTTAATTTCACTCATCTTCTTCGTCCTCTTCCTCATAATCTCGCCCTCTTACTATTCTTCTTTCCCGCCATTGCATCGTCATTCTTATTCCGGTGCTGTAGGGCTTCGGGAGAGGCATCGAATCAAATTAGCCTAAAATCCGTGAGGGAAACCCTCATCCGCCAGGAGGATTCCATCATTTTCAGCCTCATCGAGAGAGCTCGGCACCCGTACAACGCGCCAGCCTACGACAAGTCGTATTTGAAATCTTCTGGAAATTCGCTCGCTGAGATATTTGTAAAAGAGGCGGAGCATCTTCATGCCAAGGTGGATTTAATTCCTTCCATACGGATTCTCGTATTTGCACCTGCTATTTGATCCTGATTTCGAGAATTAGTTCGAGTAAAGCGGTTTTTTACATTGGCGGAATCCAGGCTTCTATTTTGAGTGTTATTTGGACTTTTATGCCTGTCAGCTATCTTTGAATATCAGATCATGCACTATCATATCTTTCTGTTGAGTTTCTTTCACCGTTGAGTAAATTCGTAATAATTAATGCTCTATTTGTAGATGTTCTGCGGCTCAATCAAGAACCATATCGAGTTTTAGCTTTAGCGTAGAATCTATTTCTTTGCCAGTATAACCAGCACAATCAACAGGGAACCATTTTAAATGCTATTGGATTGCCAAGTTACTTTTATTTCTTATCATGATTTAACTTCATCACTATCAGTTTAATATGCCCTTGTAGTGAATATGCAACTATCAATGACACTGCTGTTTTCCATCTGTTTGTCAGCTTTAGAAATCTCTGTTTATAGTTCATTGTAGAGGGCTTTGGAGTTGATCTTCGTTGAAGTTTATATGAACTTCTTAAAAAGTTAACTGTTGGATTTGAGGGGCACTTCTTCTTCTTTTTTTAACAGTTTTCCATCAATTCTAGCCTCTTTTTTGCTATTGCTGTTCATTGTATAAATATCCATGCCATCAACATTTATTTCCCATCCCTTCGTATAAACAGATGTTCTTCCTCACACTGTCCTATTAGATGCAAATGTAGTCACTTTTCTTGCTTTGATCATAAACCTAAAAAGTTTTAATAAGAAAATAACACCATTTTTTTTAATCCAAAGCGAACTATATCAGCGAGCTAATTGAGTATTGTTTGAAAGTTCTTGTCAATTTCATTGAGATGCTGAATTGAACCTCAAACAAAGTGAGATATTTTTAGTCTAGAGGTTGTGAAATGGTTTTTGAGTGTGTTGAACTAAATGATTGTGATGTGGTAGCCAATTAACTTGCCCCATTTGTTCCTAAAGGACGTATTTGAACATGGAAACAACATCTACACCATGTGGAAGTTATGGGCAAAAAGCCTACATATGTTCCGTGATCGACCAGACTATCATGCACTAGTTGTGCCCTTTTGAATGTTTAACTAGTTAATATTGTTATACATGCTTACAGATGATCGCCTTTTGTTATTTAGCATAATTTTTTGTTGTTGCATGCTTACATAATATAATCGCCTTTTGTTATTTAGCATAATTTTTTGTTGTTTTCTATGCTTGTATTTTTCCCCTTTGAGATTTTCCTTATTTATAGTAAAGGATAAGGGGCCGTATGCTATTATTCGTGTTAATTTTGTGTTTTTTATTCTATAATTTATTAAATATCAAATATTTATTGTTGATAAGTTTAAATGCATTCTATATAGTATCATTATGCATGGAATAAAGGGTTAAGTTTTAAGAAATCATCTTTTCTTAGGCTGGAAGATACCAAAACCCTGAGGAGGTTCCCTTTTTTACTGATGATTTGCCTTCACCTTTGATTCCTTCATATGATTACCCTCAGGCAAGTCTTCTCTGACTTTCTTTACCCTTCATAACAACTGGAAATCCAATCATAGCCCAAGTCTTAAAAATAGGTGCTCCATCCAACTGCTGCATCTGTGAATATAAACAAGACTATATGGGACATGTATTTCAATGAATTGCTTCCACTATTTACTGTTGAGGGTGATGACGGTAATTACGCATCAACGTTGGCATCGGACCTTGTATGCTTGCAGGTGATAAAACTGTCTTGTGATAGCCAATATTATTGTATATTGATGCATATTTTTGAGCGTAGGCCATATCAAGAAGGATCCATTACGGCAAATTTGTGGCAGAGGTTAAGTTTAGGGATGCACCGGTTGATTATAGCTCTGCAATTCATGATAAGGTACCTTCCTTTTTCTATTTACTTTTCACGCCAATTCATGTCTGCGAACGTGCATATGCATGTCAAAACCAACTGATCCTTTTTATTTTTGATGAATGTGATAGGCATGATTTTGTAGTAGCTAGAATTTGATGTTCTTTTATTTTAAGGTCAATGAATCCTGGGTAGTTAAAAAGTCATTGATAGCCAAATTAAGCATGATAGAAAGAAACGTGTTATGTTGAAGGTGCAGTTATTTATTGGATGCAGTGAATTGAAAGGATCATATTCTATGGTTTTCAACTTGTGACCTTTATTTTATGCCTCTCGTCACCCAGAGTAATCAAACATGGCCATCAACTTTTAATTTGAGAGAAGATCAATGATTATCATCATGGGCTTTATGCGTATTTTGTGACTTTTGTGAGTATTTTTCAATCTCCTTGTGTACCTTGCATGTATGATTTAAAATGATCAAAACAAGCGGGAATTGATGCCTTAGGCCATTATATAAGACCAATTTGTCCCTTGGAGATTCAGATTATATGAGCTGGATTTTATTTTCAAACCATTGTATTTATCATTTCTTATCTCATAAGGAAAATTTTATTTAGTTTCATTTATTCTAAAAATTAACTTTTTTATTAGAAAAATTGGGTATCTATTATTTTGGAATTAATTTTACATTATAGATTTTTTATTCTACATGCATTCATTTGTAAGGCAAGAAAATGTAGATTTTCCCATATATAATTTTTCTCTTGTTTCTGGACATTTACAGGAGGTGTACCTTGGTATATGCTTTTTGCTGATGATATCATTCTCGTAGATAAGACGAGAGAAGAAGCCTAGAAAAACTTGATTTACGGAGGTCTACATTGGGGGAAATATTTGCGTACGTAACACGCACGCAAAGCTGCGTGCGTAATAACCTAGCAATAACCTCCGCTTCGCGGTTATTAAATGATTATTGAAAGGTTATTGAAGTATTAATTCCAATAACTTATAACCCCGATACCCTAATAACCTTACAATAATCTTCTCGGGTTCTATTTAGATGTTATTCATAGGTTATTATGAGGGTATTGCAGGGTTAATAGAGTAAACACGCATAGTTGCGTGCGTATTACGTACGCAAATATTTCTCCTACATTGGAGTCTAAAAGCCTTCATTTGAGTAGAACTAAAATTGAGTACATGGACATAGTAGCTCTGGTGACAGAAGTGCAACTTTGGGTGATCAAATTATTAAAATGTGTGAACGATTTAGATATCTCCCATATGTTGTTCAAAGTGATGGTGATCTAGATGGGAATATTAATAGTACAATCAAGTTGGTTGGTTGAAGTGGAAGAATGCTTCGAGCCTCTTGTGTGATCAAAAATTAACGCTTAGACTGAAAGGAAAATTTTATAAGATGGTGGTGAGACCTGCAATGCTCTATGGTGTTGAATGTTGGACTTTAAAAGTGAAACATAATACTAAGTTAAGTGTTGCCGAGATGAGAATGATTAGGTGGATAAGTGGTTTTACACTTAGAGACAAAATGCGAAATGAATATATCCGTGATAGGGTTGGTGTAGCTCCAGTGACGGCCAAAATTAGAGAGAGTCGTCTTAGATGGTTGGTCACGTTTAACGTTAGCCATATGATGATCCAATTAGAAGAGTAGATGTTTTATATTCGACTTATGTTAAAAAAGGCAGAAGTAGACCTAAGAAGACTTGGGCTTATTGTATAAAAAATGATCTTAATTTATTAGAACTAAATGAAAATATGACACTAAATAGGACACAATGGAGAAAAAGGATTCATGTAGCCGACCCCAAGTCGTGGGATTAAGGCTTTGTTGTTGTTGTTGTATCTTTTTTTATCTTGTCCTTGTCATGATCATCATTCTCTTCCTCTGTTTCCTTGCTATGGAAACCATAAACATCAATTGTTCAACATTAAGAAGGATATAAGAACCTACCGTTCTACAAGATAACAAAGTGGAGAGCTAGGTAATAGTCAATAGACCATTTTAGTGCTTCAGATTATAGCGAGGAAAGCAATGTAAAAAATAAATTTTAGATTGAAAACTTGGAACATTTCAGGTTTGGATGGCAAAAGGAAAGTTTCTCTACTATCTTGAACTACGAGCTTTTTCTATAATCTTTATTTCTTTTGGAGAACTTCGAGTTTGGATCATTTTTTATCTGAGCCTAGGTTTTCTATTACGGGAAGGCCAATCCAATCAATGAAGAAGACAGGGTAGCAAATAGACGCACAATTGAAATCACATCCAATTGTCGAACATACTGTTATCCTCTTTGACCTCAATATTGTGATCTAAGAATCACCGTTGTCGCCAATTTTTATGTGAAAATTAAATTATTATAACTTCAACAAACATCATGTCTTTGGTCGTTTCAAAATTTGATGATCAAATCATGATCATAGATGATCGCATCGATCACATCCTGGATTTGATCCATTGATTTTAGTATGTAAACCATGGTGGTGTTTACTCTCTCCTTTTCTGTTTCTTTCTCTTGAACTTGATTTTTATCATACATCATAAACTGGCTCCAAAAGTGCCCCAAAGGTGTGCAATTTGATCTAAAAAAGAAAGTTGTAAATTGAAGTTGTTCCAGATGCGGTTGATGAATAGATGGGTAGCCTCCTTTTCAGTTAATCTTCTTGGATATGCCTTCTTACTAAACATTTCTAACATAACAAAAATGTAGTCATAACCTTTATCAGTCTATGTGACACTGAACAATCACAAGTAAGATGTTTTAAACATTAACTATCCATGAAAGCAAAAAAAAAAAAAAAAAAAACATGTACATATTTTTCTTTCTCGAAATGTTGACTTGGTTGTGTAGAAGCCTGGAAAGCTAACCGACTGCAGGAAACGGATGTGGAAGGGTAGAATTCCTGCATAGGAAAGCCCTACCAGAAGCCTAGTTGATCTTTCCTACTACCATCTTTCGTGCACATATTAGAAGTGTAGGCTATGCGTTAGCCCTTTCTTGCCCCAATAAATGCATGTGTAAATCCTTGGACTTCTCTTGGTCAATGTGTGAACAAATTTTTGCATCATGAATCAAGGTTTCTTGGACGGGCTCGACAGCAAACCTGCAGCAACAAACTTCTAATTTCTGGAACTGAGAGGTGGCTGAAACACGGAAAGCCACAAAAGGAAGCCTGAAAGGTCTCTGGTAAACTAATCTTGGCGAGGAAGATAACCCCATTATGGTTGCTAATTATGCATTAATGTGTTCTGCTACTGTTTTGAACTTCTTGCTGCTGGAATTTGGGTAGACAGCCATATGAAATGCAGAAAAGGGGTTCAAGAATGCTATGGAGGAGAAATAGAAGCTTGGTAGAATGACTTTGGCGAAATCCCAGACTTCACTACGATCCCCTCCCCTTCTCACCTCTCCCAACTCGGGGAATCCACCCCAAAACAGGCAAATATTTTACATACGGAGTCCGGACGTAGTAGAGCTAAGTCCGGACTCCAATCCCACGAAACCAAGTGTATTGGAGTAGGTCCTTTTTTTAAAAAATAAAAATTTATGAGTCAAAATAAAAATATTTTTTTAAAATTTTGTATACCTGTAATAACCTTATTGGAGTTCGGACGTAAAACTACGTCCGGACTCTGTATGTAAAATTTGCTGCCAAAACAGAGAATCCTCCCTTCAACTCAGAAAACTAGAAATAAACCTCTCCAAAAGAATCCCCATTCCCTCCAAATAAAGGCCAATTTATAAGCAAGCTATCCCAAATAACTCTTAGCCCTTTAATTACAAAGATACCCTTGAGAAGGAATAAAAGAAAAGATGTTCTCTAATTAATTATGAAAAGACCCCTCCCAACATTATGTTATATTTTCAAAAAGATTGAGTTTATTTCATGTCCAATAGTTGTTTTTTTGAATGTAAAAGTAGAGAGACAATCTTACCGTTGCATTTTAGTGATTTACTAAACTCTAGGGGACCGTTTAGGATCATTTTTATTTTTTATTTTTTGTTTTGTTCATATTTTAATTTGAAATAAAATATGTTTGGTTTCAATAGTTGTTTTTAAAACGCTTAAAACAAACACAAGTTGTTTTGAGTGGTTACAATAGAAAATAAAAGCATGTAAAAATACTAAACAAACACTTTTTTTAAAACAAAAGAAAAAAAAAGAATGATGTCAAACGGGTCCTAAATTTTATAGCAACTCAAATAGAACAAATAATTCCACTGCATTTAATTTACAAGCTACCAAATAATTCAAAATACCCACAACCAAATAGCTCTTATATTTACTCCAACAATTTATTGTTCCATTTAAATGCAGGACAAGGATACATTGATGAGAATGCTTACATTTGAAAGGGTGGAAGAGATGGTTAAGCGCAGGGTTGAACAGAAAGCCATGGTTTTTGGGCAGGAGGTGACAATGGAGGATGAGAAGGACGGCATTGTGGATTACAAGGTAAACCCTTCTGTAGTCTCTCGCCTCTACGGAGATTGGATCATTCCTCTAACCAAGCTCGTCGAAGTTGATTATCTCCTTCGTCGACTCGAATAATTGCGTTGCATTATGCACTGCTTCATCTATTTATCTATGCTTTTGTGATTGAAAAATATTTTGCTGGTGAAATAATGTTGTGTAAAACATAATTATTATTTGTTGATTGACTTCTTTGTACCTTGTTAATATCATCGTGTTATATTATAGGAGAAAAGTTTGGTCATTGTATCATTGTATGTTTATTTAGATTTTAGGGGCATTTTCACACATACCAATCAATTCCTATGCATTTACATTTCTGACATGTAAACTTTACTTTTTTTTTAGTATCATATCAAAAATACCACTACTTCAACTTTTAAAAGGTGGAATATAGCTTTTCATGCACATAGATAAGATGACATATATGTAAAAAATGAAAGTTTAGGTGTTAGATATGTAAATGCATAGGAATTAATTAGGTGGTATGCATGCAAATATTTTTAGATCTTATAGGGATTGGATTTACTTTCAGATAAGTGCAATATACATGTGATCAATTAAACTTCATATCACTGTCGTCTTAAAGCAATTACATTTCTTTTATCCATTCTTTTTTCACTTGGTCTGTTTGGGGCAGCTGTAGCTTATTTAATAATCTACTGATAAGTTGATTAAATATAATCTGCTGATAAGTTAGGTGCGATATTATTACAAATTTTTATTTTTTTAGAAAAGTCAGACCATTGCCAATAACCTCCCACCACACCTAGATAGTTGCAGTGTGAAATCGCAGTTTTCTGCGTTTTGAAAACGCATAAGCTGCCAAAACACAGTTTACCCAAACAGGTTAGATGCGTTTCAAAATGCCACTGCACCAAATAAACTGCCCCAAACGGGCTCTTAGTCCAATTCAATCATCCATTCCTGTTTCTATCCTTTTTGCAAATATTTTGATCCATAGTTAAAAACACACTGATGGTATAATTGTAATTATTTGTCACGATCAAGGCAAGAACCAGTTCATTTTTATTTTAGGGAAATTTACATACATACCACACAATTCCTATGTATTTACATATCTAACAACAATAGTTTGTTATTTACATTTATAACACTTCATTGTCATATATGAAAATGTTATTCTATTTTAGAAAGGTTAATAATAATAATATTTTTAATTTGATATCAAATATCTGAGTGTTGTGTATGTAAATATGAAAGTTTCGGTGCTAGAGTTGTAAATACGTAAGATTCGTGTGGTATACATGTAAATGCCTCCTTTTTAAATGAGAGAAACATGAATTTGATGGAGGAGATATTTGATATTTTTATTAATTGAGCCCGTGCAATCCCACGTTTCAGACAATTTTATCGATGTTAAGTTCATTTTTAATAGAGAAAATAATACTTTGCGGGAGCAGAACCAGTTTATGTCCAACTTCTCCCTTGATATATATATATTTTTTTATATAGGTAGTAAATTTTATTTTTTTTTTTTAGTTCAGATAATTTTTTAAATAATTTATTTAGGGCCCGTTTGGGGGCGGAGGTGCGTTATTTTGTTTTGTTTGATTAAATTGCATTTTGAAAAGCTGATGTTGAAATCTGTGTTTTTTCACTGATCCTGGCTAGGTGCGATGGTAGCTTTCTAGTTGGGATCCGACGTTTTCAAGAATAAAAAAATTTATAATTGCCAACATGATTTTTTGATCATTATATTATTTTTCAGCAGCTTCAAAATTGATTTTTAATAAGTTTCAGTTGTCTCAAACAAATAATTAGTAATTTTTTTAAATATATTTTTTCAATCATAATTTTCATTTTTCTTTCTCAAAAGTAAAATTTAATTTAATTTAAGAAAAATAAAGATAATTTGTACAAAATTTTCTTTTTAAATAGAATTTTTTTCTTAAATTTTTCCCACCATAAAAAAGCATTAGAAGTTTTATCTCGAACATATGAAGAGTTTGTTTAATGGCTTTATAGGCCTAAATTAATAAGTAAATGTATGATTATATTTTGTTTATGATTATTCATTCCATTTAGGTATAATCTAAAGTTCATTTTAACTTTTAGGATAAATGATTGTTTATTACACCGTTCTAATTATATTAAAGTTTTTATTATGTCTATAACATCTAAATTTTGCTTTATACATTTAACCAACAAAAATTTTCATATCACATGAAAAGCATCACTATTTTAATTTTTAAAAAGTGAAATGACTCTATTTCATGCATAAGTAAGGTGACATATGTAAAAGTTAAAGTTTAGGTGTTAGATATGTAAATTCATAAGAATTGAATGGTATGTGTGCAAATCTTCCATCTATTACCTATGAGCTATTTGCAACTTTGATTTGGAGAATAATGAGCCTAAATAAAAATATATAGTTTTTTAGATATTATATTTAAATTATATATATATATATATATATATGGACTATT
>NW_018164736.1:0-24027 GCF_001263595.1 Phalaenopsis equestris | reverse complement strand
TATATATATATATATATATATAATCAAACAGCATACTGATAAAAAAGTAAGTAAAAATGTAAAATTTTATTATTTCATTTTTAGAACAATTAAACAACTCAATAACTTTGTCTGAAGTAAATTCCGACTCTCCTTCTAAAAAATGTTATTTAAGCTCTGCTTCGCGAGAGGAGCCGCCGATCTCCCGTTTCAGAAGCCTGAAGCTGCCGGAGGAACCATCTTACCCGGAACCGAACAAGAAGGCTGTCTGAGAAATCACCAAGGACGGAGAAGAAGGCTACTCCTCTTTGCCGGCCGGTCGTCTTCGCCGGAGAAGCCCCCAACGACGGAGAAGAAGAACTTCTGAGAAACTCTAGGATAAGTCCGCTGAGGAGGTAATTCTTTTCTGAAGGAATAATACTCCCACACAGGCCGCTCTTATTCTATACCCAGTGAAGAAAAGGTGGAATTGAAACCCACTGTTCTTTGGTGAAGTCTAAATGCTTTTTTAAATTGAATTACAAAAAGTTTTGTATAATTAAAAGCGGCAAATGGAAGACCAGGAGAAGAAGGGTTATGGAGGGCTTCGAATTGGTGTGCTTTGAGTATCTTTTATCAAATCTCTCTAAAATCTATTTATTTGGTTTTTTATTTGTACATTTTCAAGGGAAATATTTCTATGTTTGTTAATGAATCTATTGGAAAAGGGAACATCTCATGTTTTAATGTTGCTTATATAATCTTTTGTGTTTGAGTTAGATGCATGGTTGTAATGTATTAGGTGTTTGATTCATTTCAGTAAAAAAATGTTAATATATGCTTGATTGATTTTCCTATTTTATAATTATATTTTGTTTGAATGTATAACTTAGGCACACTTACCAATAGCTTTCATTTATTTTATATGTTTCAGAGATATAAAATAACACTTAATATTCTTTTGAGATATTCTTTTTCCAAAGATATAAATTCTATTAACTTCTTGATCATATAGGAGCTTCTTGTAAGAACACGGGTATATTTCCTTCAACTATAATAAACATGGAAATAATATGGTATACAAAACATAGTTAATCAACCATCCCTAAATCTTAATGATCTCATCACTAATATTCACATTCATCTGTCATAGTATTCTCTTTGATTCACAACTATTATGTGCCATTAATAAAAAAATAATTTATTGAAAGCCTGTCATTAAAATATTAGTAGAAACAAAAAAATAGATGTGCAAAAAATAAACTTACCTTTCACATGTTTTTATTAATACTTATTTCATTTATATCACATGCTCTTGTAGAGACACGAACATGGAAATTAAGCTTATTTTTATGCTTATGAGTAGCTAGAAAAATCGTTTGTTATCTTGAGACTCATAAGTCTTGCATACTAACGTGTTGTGATTTAGTATGAAGCTGTTGCTTTTTGAAAAACACATTCTTACTGATTTACTCGTATAAGATTCTTGTTGACTTATTTGAAAACTACATTAAAAAATGTGAAACCCCTTTAATAAAATGAAGTAGGACTCTTAAATATTTAGTTACCTTTTGGTGTGACGGTTAGAATTTCAACAAAAACTCCAAAGTTAAACATGCTTGTATGAGAGCACTCATGAAATGGGTGACCTCCTTGTAAGTTACACCAATTGGACAAAATCAAGAGGCCAAAGAAGTCAATATCTCAATGGGTGAGAGTTTGGGTTATTACAAATGTTATCAAAGCATTATACTATTTTGATGATTTTGAGTTAAGAATACTAAAGAGAACGTCGATTACTTAAGTGGGGGAGATTGTGAAATCCCTCAAGTAAAATAAAGCATAACTCTTAAACATTGAGACACTTTTAGGTACAACAGTTGGAATTTCAATAGAAACTTCAAAATTAAGTGTGCTTGTATGGGAGCACTTTTGTGATGTGCGACTTTCTAGGAAGTTACAACAATTGGACAATATCATGGGTCATTAGGCCAAAGTGGACAACTTGATCGGTGAAAGTTCGGACTACTACAGGAAATTCCCCGATTTATTTTTTAGCTTCTTACACATGATATCAAGGTGTATATGTAGAATAATTCCAATGGGTTCTTGTATAGCTTTCAAAAGTAGAACGTATCATATAGTATTGTAAGTTGCTTATTAAAAATGATTCAATTTGAACCATGGCTTCAATGATAAATTTCATACAAAGTTTTCTCATTAGAAAATGTCTAATTAACTCTTTTTTTATTTCCTTGCAAATCTCCATCTAAGAACTTAAATTTTATTTTTAAAGCTTGATTATTGTAGTGAAGTTTTAAGTTACTTTTAGAATTGAAATTATATGTAATTGATGAAGTAATGAATGTAGACTTGTATTGTTCAAATGCAAAAACAAGGATGGTGGTGGGGGATGGAGCCTAATTTACTATAAGATAATTTCTAAATTTAAATAAACATAACTTTCATATTTCATTAGCAAAAGACATGTTATATTTGACAAAAGAATGGAAGTAAAAATAAATCAATAAATAAAAATGAAACCTCTTTGGTTATGCAACAATCTAATCATTAAGCATAATTTCAACAAAAATATAAGAGAAGAAGATTGAAGAAACCATGCAGAGGATTTGGACATGGATGTATTTATTAGAAAGTTTTAATGGTTTCAAGTAAAAATACAAATAATATGAATCATTTCAAATATTATCATAGTTTACATTCTTCTTCAAATCCTTAGTAAAATAGCTAACACAAAGAGTTAATTATGCTAGAGAACAACTTAGTGAAACATGACCACGAAGATGATGGAATTAGGCTTGATAGGCTTGGGAATATAGGATAAAGCATGAATTTATATTACCCTTCCATGAGTTTGGAGATGATAGCGTGAAATTCAATAATCCAGAAAGTATGGTAATGCTGGGAAGGTTCATGAAATACGGGTCAATGAAAAATTTAAAAACTCAAAGAATACATCAAGCAATGTGAGGGATACATCATAAATTATATATTGAAGTTTGTGATGTTTAGTTGCTTATAGAATAACATGATACATGGAATTATATTTAGAAATGTTGAATCGTGTCATTTGAGCAATCACACTGTAAAATGTTGGTGTTACATATGCATGACCGATGAATTGAATGATCTAAAATTTGGAAAACAAATCATTTGAATTTTAATTAATTGAATGTTATAAATTTGGCTTGACAAAGCTTGATACTTATTTTCATAGCTTGTATGTAGGTATGTAGCATGAGGATTTTAAGTTTTGCTTTCTTTTGTATTTTTTTTTTTTTCATTCTAAGGTTTTCTTGTGGACACTATTTACTTTTTTGTTGAGTAAGTCACTGTGTTCCTTCATACCCTTAAACATTGTATTTATAATTGTGTTATCCACTTTAATTTTCAATGTTGAAGAAAATATATTAGTTTATATTTTAAAATATTATGGTAGGCTATTGAGGAATTATAAAATAATTTCATTAGGCTTCCTAGTTTGAAGACTCCATGTAATATACAATTAAGCAATAAATAATGCCATTTTATAATTTGTTATGGTAGTCTGAAAGAGCTTATGTAATTTTAAGGATGATAAAATTTTGATGCTATTGTGCAACTAAAAAAGTGAATGAGAGATTTGATATTAAAATATCTATAAAATAATGTAATTCTAATTATACATTCGGAGAAGCATATTTACAATGGAGTCATCCAATAGTTAAAAAAAACTTCATAGGTTTTATATGATGAGAAAAACAAAATGATTATTATGGAGGATATGGAATATGCCTCCAATGTTATGGTATAATATTTAATAAATGAGACTAGCATTGTCCTATCATAGAGCTCACCAAAAAAAGGTGATGGGGTGGTAACATTAGCATGTCTTTATTGTAATGCATTATGGACCTTCAAATTTTATATCCAACCAAAAAATATAAAACGTTGCCTAAATTTATTTTACATGAAACCAAACAACTTTAATTTAATAAAATACATTACATTTTTAAAGCGCCTCTTAAAATACATCAAACCTCACCTAATCTATGGAAGCATAAGCAATCCATGTAAGGGGTCCTATTTAATTTTAACATGCATCTAAGTTTATTAGTCACAATTTCATAGTTTACTTGATCTTCTTTCTTTGTTCTCTCATATCTTTTGTTTTGTGCATGATATTTAGTTTTTATTTTTGTGTGAAAGTTTGAACTTCTAATATTAAATTCTATAGCCAAATTCTCTTGTAATTATTTCATTCATTGGAAATTGTCCTTGACATTCTTTTTTTCAGTTAAAAGATGTTGACTCTAAATGTGATTGTTGAAAGGTTTGACCTTCATAAATAGGATTTTGGACACCACTATTAATATAGGTTAGAATTAGCTTTATTTTTCAAAAGATGATCATCTTACCGATTGGTGCAATACACACTAGAAATAGCATCAAGCCAAACGGCTTGAATTTTAGAATGTAATGCTTTCCATAAAGTTGACAACTTGAATCAAATACATTGCATTCTAGATTTAACTTGGCTATCTAAATGACATTGCTACATAAATATCTTTACTATCTAAATAAAATTCAACCAAATGGCCCCTAACAAAATGTTTCATATTCGCATCAGTGGTTTGAACAAGAGGGAGAGCAAGGATGCCACAAGTGAGGATTGTCCCGAAGAACTTCATGGACATGGTGGCAGGGCTTCCTGCCATGAAGCTCGACAAGCTCTACGAGAGCACCTTTATTTGTGAGGCTGTGCTCAGGTATATGTGCCATATTTGTAGCTTTACATCTCTACTAGAAGTTTAGTGTTTGTTTTAAATCTTACTTCTCTTTCTATCACATGCAATGTTGACTAGAAATTTTTGGAATCTTCACATCTGCCTTAAATAAATTGTGCAAGCATATATAATTTTACCTTTTCTTTGGTCTACTTGTTTGTATCATATTGTTAACTCCTTTTTATATATTTCTCTGCAAACTTGGTTTTCTGTTTAGTTTACTGTACTTTCTCACTTCTTCAACTATTGTTTCAATCAAAGTTCTACTTAGGAAATTAATTTACATTTACACTATTTGTTTTTAGTGTTAAGGTTACTGAAAAGGTTATGTTATGCTCTGAATCGTCTCTTTATGAGCAATGTGTCATTCTTGGGCCGGTGAAAATGTAAATCTAGAACTTGAAGTCTGCTCTAATTTTTCTCTTTTGAATAGATCTTTGCCACCGTTGGCTAAGAAGTATGCTTTGCAAATGCTATTTATTGAATCCCCAGTAACAGCTAAGTCATTTGAAGAGTGGGTTCTGCCAGATGGATTCTCTAAGCATAGAGTTGCAATCGAGCGGTTATTGCAGCTGAGAGTTTTTCTTGAAATTAATGACAGGTTTGATTGGTTGAACTTTTCTCAAGTCTTTTTTGCTGTTTTTTTTAAAATAGGCCCATTAATCTATCTGCTAGAATAAACACGCCATTTTCGAAGTTACTTTGTTATCTTTTTACGAATACTGATCATATAATTGTTGTATACTCCTTTAGGTGTCTAATAGAAGTTATGAATCTTGAAACATGCTATTAGAAGTTTTAGCGGAAGTGCGCTATCAAAGAGCTTGCATGCTACTAATCTTCTTTTTAATCTCCAGCAGGAAGAAGGACACTAGTTACAGAATGAATCCTATTTTTCAGAGCAGCTTGAAAAAGTACTTGGTACAAGGGTAAGTTAATTTTCTTTTCTCTGTAATCAGCATAAAATTTTTTTGAATTATTTTGGTTATGCTTTGTAAATCTTCTTTCTCCATTAATTCCATTGAGTAATAAGCAAGTTCTTAGCTCATCTCGTGTCATTCTATTTATGCGCTTTACTAGAAAATATTTCTTCTGTTATGCATTTTTAAATCTTCTAAGTCTATTTTCTCCTATTTTGTATTCAATAGGAACCACTTTCGTCTCACTTTATTTTTCTTCTCTTATTGACTACAATTTAAATTTTGAAGGTTACAATTCATTTTTGTAGGCCCAAGTTGTAAGACAATATAATTTTAGAAGGTGGCTTCATTAAGAAGGTCGGAAGATTTCATTAAGAAGGTCGAAAGATATCCATACCTAACGAGTATTTAGGCTCCTATTGTGCTGCGTACTATTTTTCTGTAAGGAGCATAATTTCACACATACTTGAGACAAATGCTGATTAGAATTATGATTAATGGCTAGACAGACGTTAGTTGCAACATCCTGCGAGTGTCGTTGAACTTTTATTAAATATTAAATACTAGAAATTGATCAACATGGATTCATTGTTTTATTTATATAGGCATTTTTATGTCTCTTTGGTTAGACAATATATAAATATTTGCACTCATTTCAACTACTAATCACCAAATTCTGCATAGTACGTATTCGTTTAGTCACTTTCAATTTTATAGTCTCCCTTGCTATCAACTGCTATGAATAATTTTGTCAGAATCTTTTATCCAGAAGTAGGATTCATGTAGAATTGAATGAAAATATGACACTCAGTAGGACACAATGGAGAAAAGGGATTCACATAGCGGACCCCACTTAGTGGGATAAAGGCTTGTTGTTGATTTATCAAGAATTACAACTTGGATTGATGAATGGATAAAACTAACATTTCATTATAATAAATGTTATCATATAATGGTTCACATTCTTGGTGCTCATTTTGTTATTCTTCTCATAGTCATAATTGCAGTTTAGAAGTTACATTTAGATAGCCTCTGAAACTCTTTTGTTTTGGAAAGTATTTTTGTTATTAATGGGCAAATTATCAATCATCTCCTTTATTTAGACGGTTCTTCTATCAATAAAGTTTTCTAACATGTTTCTATATAATATTAGAGTAACTCAGCATAGCTCTTCCTCATAATTTTTCTCTCACCGCTCCCAACGGAACTTCATCCAATGATTTCATTTAGTGATGATGTTGGGCTATCCCCATAACTTTTTCTCTCACCACTCGCAACGGAACTTCATCCGATGATTTCATTTAGTGATGATGTTTGTCTAAGGGAATGACATGAATATTCTTATAGATGCCACTCTTGTACCAAATGAAAAGGATCCTAATTTTTAACATAGAATGAGAAAAATAATATGGTAGTGTTTAATTAATTCCATGCATAAGATTGGAGAACATTTTATGTAGGAAAAAACTATCAGAGAAATTTGAGACGCGACAAAGTGGCTTGTTGCAATGTTGATAATAACTCAACCCTATTTATGATCAAGAGCATTTTTCTTGACGTAGAACAAAATAACAACTTAGTCACTGTATACTGCAACACTTCAACTTGTAATTGGCAATAACTTGGCATATTAGATAAATTGTAATTGAGATTCCTTGAAGATAGCAATATAAGAAGATAACAAAAGAAGACTGAGTGTAAAAACTCTTACTCCCATAAATAAAAATAAACAATGTTCGTGAAATAAATAGTAAATGAGAGTGTACAACAGTACAAGTTCCTACTCGGCATAAATAAGAGTAAAGTGCCAAAATAGTTTTCGATCATTTGTATGAGGTCACTTTAATCCTACCATTTCTAAAAGTCTCAAATTAGTCACATAATCCTTAAATTAGGGTTAAAATAATCCCTATTGGAGGACCAATAGAGCTCAATTTTAAAGTCGAGGGCTATTTCAACGCTTATATGAACTTTGGGCCTAAAACGACCCCATGTAAATAGTCGACGACTACTTTGTCACCTTACTTACATAAATAATAATTTCAACTTTGACATTGAACTATCTAATTTGATTTATTATATCAAGCAATTTTAATATGTTTAAAGATCCATATTAAAAACTAATCTTTTAGGTATTTGAAATGACATAATTTTATTTTTGAAATGATATTCTAACTTAGAAAGCTAAAATATTTACATATTGAAGAACTTGTGAGGTATTATTAAGAGTGATGTGTCAATTTAGATTAGCGTCATTCGAGCATGATGAAAGTAAGAAGGATGCATTTAGTTCCTAAAAAAATGACCAAAGAAATCAAATGGAGGAATTTAAGGTAAATTTTGGTTCTTTGGATACATTCTAGGTGGTAAAAGTGATCAAATGAAATGAACTTATAAGCTTGATCTTCATCATCTCCTCCATCATCTGCCATTTTTCCAGTACATTAATAAGCTACATCATAAATATCTGAAAAGGAAAAACATGAGAAGAACAATAAGTTGTAAAAATTAATTGGAATTTACATACATACCTCATAATTCTTATGTATTTACATATCTAACGCTTAAACTTTAATATTTACATTCATAACGCTCACATCTTTAACATCACATCAAAATTATCACTTTACTAACTTTTGAAAAGTCAAATGCACCTTTTCTTGGCATAGGTATATGGCAGTATGACACCGCAGTATCAATGTAAATATGAACGTTTAGGTGAGATGTGTAAATTCATATGAACTCTTTGGCACGTATGTAAATTTCACAAAAATGAAAAGAGGTCGCAATCCATGTTTTTGGCATATGTTGAGGATTATGATTTTATGTCAATGGATTGACCACAAGGGAACTATATGCTCCCCCTTTGAAAACATTTTGGGGAATTTACATACATAACACACAATTCTTATATATTTACATATCTATCACCTAATGTTTGTTATTTACATTTATACCACTTTGATGTCACAACTTCGCATGAAAATGTTTGTAAAGTCCCATTTCGGTTACTTGGGAACAAGAAACAAAAAGCCAAAAGAGGAAATGAAGAGTCGAACTAGGGGGAAAGATGAGGCGTTGAGTCGTGAAACCAGATATTATTTTCGCCCTGTAAAGGGACGCAGGGAGGCAGAGGTGAGAACGACTTACTTAAGAGTCAAACGACAGCGACGAGGGAAGCAAATGACTCTCAGGATTGTGTGGTTGTCGTGAGTGAGGCTAGGGCAAAGAGAAGGAAGTGCAGCAGAGGAGGTTTCAGCGTTGGTGTCGAGCCCGAGCAAGTGAGTCAAAGAGGAAAACATTGCAACAACTTTATTGAGGAGCTCTTGTGCGATACAGAACAATTTTCGCGCGCGGACAAGATCGTGTGAAAGAGAAGCTATCATGCGATTCAGAAGGAAGACAAGTCGTTTGTCCCATACCGAGAAGAAGAGGAGCTTTCCAGCGTGTGATCGAGCCGATACATAGCCAAAGGAAGACTTGTCATGCTCGAAGGAGAAAAAGAAGAAGAACATCGACTTCAGAACCCCCTCATGTGATTTTTTTTTGACATAAGAGGTAAGAATATGTTTGTATAATTAAATTATTTAAATGTTAATATTAATTTATTAAAAGTTTAACTGACATGCATTTTGATTTCTTTTTTTATATTATTGTAGTTTAGAAGTATGAGTAACTAACTTGTTTAAATCATTGCTATTATAAGTTAATCTTTCAGATTAATTAAGTGATTAAAAAATGAGTGATGGAAGAGATATGGATAACTAATATAGAGTTAAATTTAATTAGATTAATTTATATTAAATTAATTAGCGACTCTTTCATTTGTTAAATGGTAAATGAATATAGAAAACTTAGTTTCTACTATCCGATCGTTTGTTCTCACATTACTTAATTTCAAGCCCCTGGCCGGGTCATGGCAAAAGTGATATCAGAGCTATGTTTAGGATTAGTTAATGAAATATTGATGAAAGAGCCCATGGGGATAATTATAAGAACATTTTAATAGTAATAAAAATTAAAATTTTAGGTTAACTCAAATTAATAATTATATTTATTTTGGCATAGTGATACACCCAAAATTATAGAAGGGAATTCAATAGAAAATTTATGGATAAATCATGTCGACCTGCTTAAGTAGAATGACTCAGTTTATTTATAAATTTCGAGGATGAAAGTTTTGTGATGAAGATTGTAAAGTCTCGTTTCAGTTACTCTACAAAAAAGAAACGAAGAGCCAAAAGACGAATTGAAGAGTCGAACTAGGGGGAAGCTGAGAAGAGGTGTTGGGAAATCAAAGGTTACTTTCGCCCTAAAAAGGGACACGTTTGAGAGAGGCAGAGGTGAGAATGATTTACCTGAGAGTCGAACGACAATGATGAGGGAAGCAGATGACTCTCGAGATTGTGTGGTTATGGTGAGCGGGGCTAAGGCAAAGAGAAGGGAGCGTAACAGAGGAGGTGTTGGCGTTGGTGTCAAGCCACAAGCAAGGGAGTTGAAGAGGAAGACATTGCAACAACTCTGTTGAGGAGCTCTCGTGCGATCCAAAACAGCTCTCGCGCATAGACATGATATTGTGGAAGAGAAGCTATCATGCAATCCAGAAGGAAGATAAGCCGTTTATTGCACCCTAAGAAGAAGATGAGTTCTCTGGCATGCGATCAAACTGATACATAGCTAGAGGAAGACTTGTCGTGCTCGAAGGAGAAAAAGTAGAACGACAGCTTCATAACTCCTCATGCGATTTTTTTTTCAACCTAAGAGGCAAGGGTATGTTTGTATAATTAAGTTATATCTATATATATATATAACACTAAAGAAATGTCAGGGTCTTAATTCTAAAAGTATTTTTTGTATAAATTAATAATATTTAATATTTATTTTGATTAAACTTAAAGTTTGAAGTATTCAAATTCTAAATAAAATGCAATACAACAATAATTCATAATTAAATTAAAACACAATTAAGTAAAACGATAATTGAATATTTATATTTTATAGATGATACTTTGATAGAAGTAATACAAATTAAGAGCAAGCAAATCATCTATCATCGAGGTGAATACTCATACTCTTAATCTATGATAATATTTTAGTTCTTCTCCAGTGTTTTTGCTTTAGTAGATACTTATACAAGCTTTATTTTGATTTATATGTTTTCTTTTATTGGTTACATTGTTAGAAATGCTTGTTAATATTTAACATCATGCACTGGTGTATGTTATATATAATATGTTGAATTGAATTCGATAAACATATGAATGATATGCTTATGTTGATTGCTTATATTTGCATAATTGACTATGATGGAGTTATCTCTTTATAGTACTAGAGGGGAAACGTTAAGGTATTCGTGCACGTATATGAAAAAAGATATTGATATTAAAGTACCTTAAGTGATATAATTTTTTGACGATATTCTTGTGACAGTTGTACAAATATATAATGATATGTTATTGATATAGTAATATTCATTAAATAACATCTTAATTTTGATTTATAAAAAGTTTAATCAACATGTATTTTGATTTTTTTTCTTATATTAATGCAGTTTAGGAGTATGAGTATTCAATGATTTGTTTAGCTCTTTGTTATTATAAACTATTTTTTTAAGTTAATTAAGTGATTAAAGGATGAGCGATAGAAGAGTAATGTTTAGAGAAGATGTGAACAATCAGTAAAGAAGTAAATTAAATTATATTATTTTAATTTAAATTAATTAGTGACTCTTTCATTTGATAAATGGTAAACAAATACAAAAATTTAGTTCTCACTATTTGACCGTCTGTTTCCGCCTTAGTTAATTTCAAGCCCTGGGCCAGTTCATGAAAAAATGATATCAAAACCATATTTATGATTAATTAATGAAATATTGGTGAATTAGTTATAAGAAAGCTTCAATAATAAAAAAAATAAAAAATTTAAGTTAAATCAATAAATTCTTTCATTGATTAATTTTATAGCAAAACAATTAAATTTATAGAAAGAAGTTCGCTAGAAAATTTATGGATAAATCATGTCGATCTACTTCAGGAGAAATGACAATGTATATTTATAAATTCCGAGGATGAAAGTTTTGTGAGGAAGATTGTAGTCCCGTTTTGTTACTCGGGGAAAATGAAATGAAGAGCTGGAAGAGGAAATGAAGAGTCAAAATTGGGGGGAAGATGAGGTGAGGTGCAGGAAACCAAAGGTTACTTTCCTCTATAAAGGTACGCGCTTGAGAGAGGCAATGGTGAGAATGACTGACTTGAGAGTCGAATGACAGTGATGAGGGAAGCAAAGGATTCTTAGGATTATGTGGTTGCGGTGAGTGGGGCTAGGGCAAAGAGAAGGGAGCGTAACAGAGGAGGTAGAGGCATTGAGCAGCGAGCAAGGGAGTCAAAGAGGAAGACATTGCAACAACTCTGTTGAGGAGCTCTCGTGCAATCCAGAATAGCTCTTGCGCGTGGATAGGATCGTGTGGAAGAGAAGCTATCATGCGATCCAGAAGGAAGACAAGCAGAAGAGGAGCTCCTGTGACGGTTATACAGATATAGAATGATACGTTATTAATATAGTAAAATTCATTGAATATCATCTTAAATGTTAATATTGATTTATTAAAAATATGACTGACATGCATTTTAATTTATTCTTCCTTGTATTATAGTAGTTTAGGAGTATTAGCATTTACTGACTTGTTAATTCAGTGTTATTTTAAACTAAACTTTTAGGTTAATTAATTGATTAAAAGATAAGCGATAGAAGAGATAATATTTATTGAAGACACGGACAACCAATAGTGGGGTAAATTTAATTATATTGTTTTAATTTAAATTAATTAGTGATTCTTTTGGTGTGAGATATATATATAAATACATAAGAATTTTGTGCTACGTATGTAAATTTCCAAGAACTTTAAGAACTTTTTTCCATTGTCTTTTTATATAATCATTCAACTGCATTAGTAATCAGCTTTTATATCTTTAAAATTGTTCCACAGCGGTACTTTGTCTAGGGAGCCAATGTCCTTGGGCGTAGCAGTGAGATTGCCAACTTTGGAGGAATTGGAATCCTACGCAAACAAGCAATGGGAGGTAAACTCTTCATACTTACAATTCCTTAGTTTTACATGCTATTTATATTTCTTGACATCTACCATTACATGGTAAAACCAGTGTTTCTTGTTACAACTCATAAATTCAGCTCAAGCAGAAAGGTTGACGAGTTTCAGTTCATCTATGATCAGAGCCTTTCAGCGTGGCCTCTTGAGTTCCAGGTTATCAGTTTCTAATACGTCTTCTTTGCTCAGATGATTATTAAAATGTCATGGATTAATTCTTAAAATATGTATAATTTATAGGTTTGCTCATGTTGGTTGATTGCGCATTTTTTTCTGCAGAGAAAATGATGCTTCAAGGTTAACGGAGCACGGTTTCCAATTCCTGGTGCGTGTTGTTTGAGTTGTTATTGTGTATTCATTGGAGTTCTGTAAAAGTTCTTCATTCTCATATTTTCTTCTTCTGGAATTTTATATATATACCACTCAATTCCTATGTAACACCTAAATTTTAATTTTTACATAATGCCGCATTATCTATGCATGAAGCTCACTTTTTAAAATTATAATGGTGGTGTTTTTTATGTGATCTGAAATTTTTGGGTGGTAGAAATGTAAAAAGTAAACTTTAGGTGTTAGATATGTAATTACTTAGGAATTGGGTGGTATGTATGTAAATGCCTCTTTTTCTGATGAGCAGCTGATGGATACAAATGCTCAACTTTGGTATATAATAAGAGAATACATTACAACTTCTGAGGTAAGAGCAAAATGCTGTAACTTTTGGTATTTTTCATCAATCACTAGGGCCAAGCCGAGTATACCTTAGTTTAGACTTGGCTTCGTACAATTATAAATTGTTTATGTTCGGCTTGAGCTTTTGAAGACCTTTCACATATCGTTATTCGAACAAGTATCTAGTTTTTTATATAAAAATATAATAAATAATTTTACAAATCTGAATAAATAATCAATTGAATAAATCATATAAGTAAATGAACTAAAACACATGTTGTCATCTAGTGTCTATAATTGATATATTCCCACAATATTGAATTCTAAAATCGAGAAAAAAATATTTAAACAAGAGAAAAAAAAAATCTAAATAAAGTGGTATTACAGAGCAAACCATAATGTAAAATCATTCATCAATCGTAGAAATAATTGAAAAAAATTAAAGACAATTGGATCAAGTATAATAAAAGAGACTGAACAAAAAATGATGGTCACTTTTAGAATTTCATCATGTTAATTTGTAAATAGTTAATATTTGATAATAAACTAAATATATAATTAATAATTAATTTAAAAATATTATTGATATAATAATATATTACTATTAAATCTATAATTAAATAAATTTTAGCTAATTAAATTTTATTTAAATAATATATCATATATAATACGAGTTATATTCCAGCTTAATATCGATTATTTAACAAGTTATTTGTGAACAACAAACGATTTTGTTCATGAACATATAAATGAGCAAGTTTAATCATGTTCGTGTTTAGTTCATTTAAGATTCGAGTCTTAATTTTTTTGAGTTTGAGTTGTTCATCGAGTGCATTGGTTCATTTACAGCCCTATCAGTTACACATTCTGCTATTTGGTGTTGATAGAGCTTCTCTGGTCATCTTTATTTGCTTTTATGTTATGCTATAGGACTTTTCTAACGTTTTATCTTATTTAATATGGCGCAGGAACGTGGAGTAGATCCCACTGATCTAATTTCTTTTCTTCTTGAGCTAAGTTTTCATTCATTGGGAGAGGTACTTAACTTTGTTGGCTAAAAAATATTTACGCATTTGCTGCGTGAATTTACTCATTTTCCTGTAACCAGTGAACATTACACCCAAATTTTCTGATATTACGTAAATTCTTGAGCTTGCTCAGAATGCCATTGTTCTTCTAGTCATGTGAGTTTTGATTGTTTCAAGGGGCATTTACATACATATCACACAATTTTTATGTATTTACATACCTAACACCTAAACGTCCATATTTACACGCATACCACTCAAATCTTTAACATCAAATCAAAATTACCACTATCGCTATCTCTTTAAAAATGGAATACAGCTTTTCATCCATAGGTTTATAACATGAGGTGTCATAAGTGTAAATATTAAAATTTAGGTGTTAGATATGTAAATACACTAGAAATGTGTGATACACCTTTCATGCATAGGTTTATGACACCAAGGTGTCCCAAGTGTAGATATCAAACTTTAGGTGTTAGATATGTAAATATATAAGAATTGTGTGATATGTATGTAAGTTTCCCATGTTTCAAGAACCATAGGCGGTGTAGATTCATAGATCTATTCCTCTCTTTTTCTCTTTGTTGTTGAAAAATTCAGGTCAAGCAGCAGTTAAGAAGGTTTTTCCACCTAGATAACCTGCTTCTATTCTAGGTGTTAGTTAATGTTTTGACTTTTAAATAAGCATGACCCGTACTTGAAAAAATCCTCTATTATCGATCCAAACTTTGGCCCAACTATTATGGGTAGTTTAGAGGCCGTTTGGGATCACTTTTTATTTTTTTATTTTGTTTTTTTTTATGTTTTAGTTCAAATAGAATATGTTTGGTATGCTATAACATGTTTAGTTATTTTTAAAACACTTAAAATAACTTTTAGGTGTTTTGAGTGTTTTTAATAACAAGTTAATTTGTTTTTTGTAAATAAAAATCAAACATAAAAGATATTAAATAAATATATTTTTAAAATAAAACAAAAGTGGTCCCAACCAAGCCCTTAGTGTTTATCTTTGCTAAGCTCAATTATTCCTTTTTGTACTCAAATGATGGCTCTCATACGCCTGTTGTGCCTGTAGACGAGGCGGACGAAACGATACAGGGAAGACATGTCTGGACCGCCCAGACCAGTAGGCCCAATCGAGAGTGACGAAAGCCCTAGGAGCAGCTTAGGGCTATTCTAGCTCCTGAGTGAGCCCACACAGCATTAATAACGTACAAGAGGAGGGGAATTAAGTGGCGTTTTGGGCAGATGCTTCAATGTATCTTGGGGAGTATTTAGTAGAGTGAATTAGCTAGGGTTTGTTTCATGTTTTTGGATTTGCTGCATTTTTTTTTCTTGTCTTTGTGTTCCTTGAGGCGTCTAGGATTGGTAGAGAGGCGATAAGTCTCTCGAATTGTAGATCATCCTTTCTATCTTGATTCAAATTAGCCCTAAATTGAATTTTTCCACATATCCAACGCAAGTTGCTCGCTGATTTTGGTTTCGGTTGGTGTCTCCTTTGAGAGAAATGCTTAACACCATCTCTGTTTAAGAGGATGCTATATTAGCCCACCATTTCCTATTCTAATCCTTGATCAAATTCAGACTTCCAATATCATGGGAGAGGCCTTTTCTTTGTTCAAATGTGTTACTTTCCTATTTGTGAGTTCTTTCTTTATATCAACTTTGTTCTCCACATTCTCTGTTATTGGCTGAAAATGTGGTTGGTTTTTGTTAGATTCATAACAATCTTATTTTTCTCATTAACTTTCCATTACTTCCATATCTCCTGTGTTATATATATATATATATATATATATATATATATATTTTTTTTTGATCTCGTAGCAGAGGAAAATTCTCTTTGCTTGAGTTGAATTTTGATCTTTTTAAATTTTAGGCGAGTATGGCAGATAATCATAGCTCTCTTTACCACACAAAAAAATGTATTTTGTTGCATTGGTTGATCCCATCTAAATTTGCATTGCATAATGTATTGTGCATTAGAAATTCTAAACCTTAGAGCATCCTACTCATTTAGTTCTTGCTTAAGTTAACTTAAAAGAAATGAAACTGAGGGAAGCTAACAAGGACTTTTAAAAAAAAAAATGGATACTAAGAGGCCATTTGGGATCACTTTTTGTTTTTAATTTTCTTGATATTTATTTTATTTTATTTTATTTATATTTTTATTTGAAACCAGATCTGTATGGATATTTGATTAAAGCATGATTGTTTTTAAAAAAATCCCAACACCTTAAAGTTGTTTTGAGTGGCTTCAAAAACATGTTAATTTTTTTTTAATCAAAAAATAAAAACCTTGAAAAAATATACTAAACAACATGTTAGAAAAGAAAAAACAAAAAACAAAATTGATTCCAAACAAGCTCTAAACAATATTATATTTTCACTGCTTTCAGAAACCCATGCATGTTCTTTCTGAACATCTCTTAGCTCCTTATCGTCAATTTTTGTCATGGTTCGTTCTTTTTCTAGAAATACATCGGTCAGACATGCAATTTTTTTTCAATTTCAGGCTTATAATATGAACAGTCTGACTGAATTGCAAAGCAGAACTGTGAAGGAACTCGCAGACCTGGGAGTAGTGAAACTCCAACAGGCATGTGAATTATTGATCCCTTCTTCTAACTCCTTAAATATGATAAACCATCTCTAATTACTCCCCGCAGGGAAGGAAGGAAAGTTGGTTTATTCCGACCAAATTGGCTACCAATCTCTCCATTAGCTTGTCAGATTCATCGTCACGCAAGGAGGTTTGGTTCTTACTTTTCACATATTTAAAAACAAATCAATTAAATGAAAAATATTTAAATTTTAGTTAAGTTTACATGTATACCACACAATTCTTATGTATTTACATATCTAACACCTAAAATTTGATATTTACATTTATAACACCTTGTTGTCATAAACCTATGCATGAAAATGCGTAATTCATTTTTAAAAAGGTAATGTGGTGGAATTTCTGATGTGTTGTTAAAGATTTGAGTAATATGCTTGTAAATATGAATGTTTAAGTGTTAGATATATAAATACATAAGAATTGTGTGGTATGTATGTAAATACCCCTAAGTTTAATAACATGGATCTCTTTTTTACAAAAGAAAGGTTAACAGATAAGGCCAAACTTACTGCAAATTATATTCCAAAATTTAAATATTTCTATTATAATTGAAGATAATCCCTTATAAAATTTCAAAATTTAAAATGAAATAGACAAAATTCAACTGTAAACATGAATGAGCCTAAAAAGGCTTGAAAAATGGCTGTTTCAAAACTTTTTTTGGGCTGGCTTTACTTAATAGTGTTTGACATGCAAACACAGGTTTTTTTTGCTGTTTTGACTTTTTTGAAGGATTATACTAATTAGAATTCGTATAGCCTCTCTTATTGTTAAATATTTTGATGAGAGCACTGTAGTCTTAGAAATTTGCTGCAATGCAAAAGATCACAATTTTATCCCAAAATTTTATTTATGCTGCCCCATTAAAAGAAAATAATAATAAAGGAAGAGTGTTGAATAATTAACTTGTTACACTATTTTTTTCATTGTAGAATGTGAACTCATTACTTAACTTTATTTGTTTTACTTTAAAACGCTTCAGAGAAATTATTCAATGAATTCACATACATTTATTCAATGAGAAATTATTCAATGAAACTATCCTTGGTCCAATGATTTTCTGTTCTAAGGGTCTCATATTATGTTTTTTTTCCTCATTAATTTGCTTTTATTGGCTCATTTCATTGCTTTCTGAAAGAAATTCCCACACCAAGCAAGAAATTAAAATGTTATGTATCAAGGATGGTATATGGAAACAACATTTACCATTGGTCTTTGAAGGAAATATTAGCTTGCATTGCTGAAGAGGATATGGTATAAACATGGGCTAAAATAAGCATAATTTCATGGTTTTTATAGAAGATTTAACTATTCTGAACTATTTTGGTTCGGGTCAAATAATTTTGTCTGAAGTCAAATTTGACACTGCTACCTATAATTTATTTGTTTTACATGTAGTTTCGAGCAAATTTATTGTAAACTTAAGGACTAGCAGACTTACGTTTAGTAATGGAGTGAACTACCTAGTGCTCAAAAACTTACAAAATGTAACATTTTCCCCAAATAAAAATGATATTTGTTCTCATTCTTCTTGAATGAGCTTCCTAGAAAAATTATATTTAAATTCCAGTAGATGCAGTTGAATAAAAGATATTTTCTTTTAATATTTTCAGTTTTTTATTTCAAAAATACCATCTTAATTTATTATTGCATCCATAAGCAGCTTAATATATTCATCTATGCATCCTCATGATAAAATTGTTTGCAGATCGTTTACCTTGGAATGTTAAAAACTGATTTCTTGTCTGAAATTTTGCCAATAGGGATTTATGGTTGTGGAAACAAACTTCAGGTTGTATGCTTACTCAACTTCCAAATTACACAGTGAGATTCTGCGCTTATTTTCAAGGTAATTGAGCCTTTAAATTATTCTGGAATATAGTTTCATTAAGAAACTCGTCAACTTATTTCTAAATCACTATTGTGGGTGGTGATAATTTGGATGAGAATCATTCTCTCTAGGCATTTAGTTCTGCTACTAAAAAATTAGATTAACATAAACTGTTATTCTTATGGATTATGGAGTAGTATTCAAGGTGGGAAAGGGTTGGCATAAGAGGTATGATTAGGTTGTAATTACTTTGTAATGCAGGGTGAGGCCAGATACTTTATAATTAGAATTTTGCATGGGCAAGAAATTTGCAATATACTGACTATGAAATATTTATCTTCTACATAAAATTCAAAACTTTATTTTGTATTAAAAGTAATCTCTTGGCAATGCAAAGGTCATGATTTTGAATCATTGAAAGAACCTCCTAAACTACATGCAAGCATATATGTCAACTTTCGATTCGGTGGACGAATGAAAACACTTCCCAAGTAAAAATGTATGTGAATCTCTCTGTTTTAATTGGTCCGCCTAAGGCCGTGGTCCTTACTGACACTAAAGTGCTATAAATATAAATATCAAACTTCAGGTGTTAGATATGTAAATACATAAGAATCGTGTATTATTTATGTAATTTTTCCTTTTTCTTTTTTTTAAAAAAATCGTCCTTTGTTAGATTTATTTGACATGGACTCTCTTTTGCAAGCCAGGATTCCAGTTTGGATCTTTGAAATATGGTCACTTTGACTAAGATGGATTACTCATCAATTAGATGGAGTAATTTTTCCTTTGTTCCTTCAATCATTTTGGCTAAGTGAAATCTAAACCCTACCGATAGTGAGGACTTGTTTCCTGTGGGGCACGTCATTTGAGAAAACATAGCTATTGTATTTCTTTGGTTGTCTTAAGACTCATTTGATTGCTTAAGGAATTTGCTTTTGATATGGTGAATTTAGTATATTACATTGTTTGGTTGGATGTAATTAGAAATCAATATGAGTTATTTGAATTAAAAATTCCACCAAAATTATGACTTTATTTTCACACAATATTAACATCATTCTCTAAAAAGGGAAATTTACTTATACATACCACACAATTCTTATGTAGTTACATATCTAACACCTAAAGTTTGATATTTACATTGATAACACTTTTTTGTTATAAACCTATGCATGAATATGTGTATTTCACTTTTTGTAAAGTTAGTAAGAGTGGTATTTTTTTATTTAATGTTAAAGATTTGAGTATAATTCATGTAAATATAAAAGTTTAGGTGTTGAACATGTGATTATATAAGAATTCTGTGGTATGTATGTAAATGCCCCTTTCTAAAATATGTATGCTATCTGTAAACAACCAAGTGATGGCTTCCTATCAAGTGAGTTTTTCAAATTTAGTTCCCAAACAAAACCAATTTGTTTGGAATGGTCTATTGTGGGTAGGGCTCTCTTGTCGAGGACTTGAGGAAGCTGAATAAAATCAAAATGATGGAATATACTCGCTGTTTATAACTATATATTTTTATATAGTATTTGGTTTACAAATGCATATATACTTATCATCATCATTAGCTTCATCCGATTTATTTGAGCATCTTCTATCCCTCCTATATGTTAATACACAAGTCTACTTTTACAACCGTGTTAGTAAATACTATTGTCTATTTATTTAAGTAATCATCCATATCTACTATTTGCAGTTTTATCATACATTCACTTTATCATTTTCATGGAATATCATATATTAGTTATATTCGTTTTCATGATTATTCGGGAACCAAATTATGCATTTTATTGTATCAGTTTATTTCATTTATTTTGCAGGATTGAATACCAGCTGCCAAACCTTATTGTTGGTGCAATAACAAAGGAAAGCCTCTATACAGCTTTTGAAAATGGAATCACTGCTGACCAGGCATGAAACGCCCTATTATTTACTTTCCATTATTTAGAGTCCAAAACTTCCTTATCATACTACTGTTTTACTTTCTATCTTTCCATCTTTTTGTGTTTTTCAAATTAGGCCTTCCTCTTACTAAGATGACTTTACCCTTTCAAGTAGTTTCTATTTAGAAAATTGCTTTTTTTTTCTATAATTTGGGATATTTACATACATACCAGCCCAAACATTTCTATTTACAAAATGAAGGCCTAGCTCATTTTTTTGAACTGTCGAGCCCATGTATTTAGGCCTGCCATAATAAAAAAATTTGGTATTCGATAAAAATAAAATGGGAAATTTACATACATACAGCACAATTCTTATGTAGTTTCATATAAGTTTGATATTTACACTTATAACACCTTGATGTCATAAATTTATATATGAAAAGGTGTAAGTTACCTTTAAAAAGATGGTGATGGTGATATTTTTTTTGCGTGTTGTTGCACATCTGAGTGGTATGCATGTAAATATGATTGTTTATGTGGAAGACATGTAAATACGTAAAAATTATGTGGTATGCATGTAAATGCCCCAAATAAAAAAAACATCGTTTGGAGTCTTGCTATGAATTTCGATATTTGAGTGAGAATTTGAAAAAGAAAAAGAAATGCAGGAGTGGTTCTTTTAATGGGATCTTTAGCAACTTGTACTATTTCTTGGGTCAAATTGGAATTTTTTTAAGTCTGCCTTTTGAAATTTATTCCCGAATTGTGTTCTTTCAGATAATTTCTTTCCTTCAGCAGAATGCGCATCCTCGAATTGCTGAAAGAGTACCAACAGTGCCAGAGAATGTCACTGATCAGGTATAGTTGGCCGTCAAGGAGCACCAATGTTTTTTCTTGGAAGATTTACATCTATGTATTTACATATATCTAACACCTAAATTTAGTATTTTACATATATGCCACCTTCCTATGCACTAAAATGTGTTTTCACTTTTTTTAAAAAAAATTAAAAAAATCGTGCTTTTATGTGATATAAAAGATTTGTGTGGTATAACTGTAAAAGTAAAATGGAAGTGTTAGATATGTAAATACATTGGAATTGGGCTAATTCAGTATGTGGTGAATTCTACTGGGAAGATGAAGTACCAATTATCAATTGGATTGTAATTTGTATTTTTCTAAGGCTTCCTGATGCTTGTTGATCTAGGTTTTACATGCTTGAATCTGCTGTACTAAAAATCTTTTTGGGAATTTTACATGCATGCCACACAATTCTTATGTATTTACATATCTAAGAACTGAAGTTTGATATTTACATTTATAACATTTTGCTGTTATAAACCTATGCATGAAAAAGTGTATTTTAGTTTTTCAAATAGTGCTATTTTTTATGTGATGTTAAAGATTTGAGTGGTATGCATGTAAATATGAAAGTCTAGGTGTTGGATATGTAAATAGATGAGAATTGTGTAGTATATTTGTAAATACCCCAAATATTCTTCTTTTTTTCTGGACCAGTAGAATGTACGGGTTCCACCTTCCATTATTTGAACCTGCTGCTCATGTTAAAGCCAGTTAAATGTTCTGCTAGCTTTTTAAAAAGGGGCATTTTCATACATACCACTTAATTCCTATGTTTTTACATATCTAACACCTAAATTTTGCTTTTTTACATTTTCATCACCAAAGTCTTTAATATCCCATCAGAAGTACCTCTTAAACTTTTAAGAAGTGTTATACAGCTTTTCAGGCATACTTAAATGTGATATGAATGTACAATGTAAATACATAGAAATTGAGTGGTATGAATGTAATTCTTCCATGTCAAAATTGTTCCTTTTTCACTATTAAGCTCTTAATATTGACTCATCGATTGTCGACAGATTAGGTTATGGGAAACAGATCGAAACCGGGTCGAGATGATTCCTTCACATCTTTATGAAGATTTCCCATCAAAGGTGGCATTTCTACTCTCCACATATCACTAAACTCTTTATCATTTGTTACCCTGCAAATTTCTTATAATTTTTGCAATTTCATAAAATATTTGGCATCCAGGAGTTATTTGAAGGTGCTGCTGATTTCGCACGGGAGTTCGGCGGATTTTTGTGGGAAGACTCGAAGAAGATGCGGTTGATTGTTCGCGGCGAACTACACCAACAAATGAGAGATTTTCTCCGTCGCTCCAAGTAGATGACTGATGATATTCTTTTTTTGAGAAAAATGTCAGAATAGTCCATCGACTCTCTTAACATTTAGAAAATATAATGATTAAATTGATATTTTTATAGAGTTTGAGACTAAAATAGCCCCATGTAAATAATTATAGGACGGACTAATGTCGACACTAGTTGATATTTTATTTTTTTCTCTGAAATGAACACTGAAGCTAGAGATGGCTTTGCCTTCTGCATCAGCAGAGTTTCAGAAGAATTCCAAGGAGTTACAGTTGCGGATTTAAGGAATTATTCAAGGTTTATGAGCTTCAGAACATCAGCCATCCTAAGTTTGGCCCTGCATCTCCTCATTTTTTAATATGTTGTTGATTTGATAAGTTAAACATATTTTCTTATTATTGTTATTCACTATGCTTTCTACTTTAAATACTTAAATCTTTTGTTATTGTGTGATATGTACTTGAATATCTAATCATTTGATGAAATCAACTAATTCATTTAGAAGTTAATCCTGAATACTTTTAGTGGGGGCAATGGTTTGATGTTCAACATTCAAAATTTAATTATGTATAAAACTAAAATGAAATTGTGTTATTTACAATACTATTGTTATTCACTCAAATCCTAGAGATTTTAGCTACTAACTAACACCTTTGGTAAGAGCCTTCAAGCTGTTGCTAAGTTCTCGAGTTTGATCTGCACCCGCGTAATAACAAACTCCCAACCTTTAATATAAGCCATGGATAATTTTCAAATTGGAGTCGTTCGTTGCTCGAGGAAAAGTAATGTTGTGATCCAGACAAGTTCTAACTCAATCACTAAGAGTAAATAAAATACGAAGGAGATAAAATATCTCAAAATTTTACATAGTTTTACACAAATGATAACTATGACATTTGATCGTTGCTGCAAATTTCACTCTGATTTTAATTATCAGTTTTTATAGCTCTAATCTCTTCGACTAAGTTTGCACAAGATATTTCAATGTATGGGTTTCAGGTTTTTAGAATTTTATATATGGTGAAGTTTTCTTT
>NW_018164735.1:411581-413263 GCF_001263595.1 Phalaenopsis equestris | reverse complement strand
ATGGAATATGCTTTTACCTAGAAATTAGAGCATAGTATATTTCTATCTATCTGATCGAATTTGATGTGGTTGGGCAGTCATTGGAATTGTTTCGATGAAATTGGAAAACTAAGAAGTCTCTTACGGTGGCACTTGTGATTGAAGGTTTAGCTTTTAGACGGCGTTTGATTGAGATTGAAGGTTTAAAAATAATGGTGATAATTATTCGGTGTTCTTAGAAGAACTGTAATGCTCCATAGTTTTGTACAAACAAAGGGCGTTTTATCTTTGTAAAATTAGAGCATAGACTTAGAAGAACTGTAATGCTCCATAGTTTTGTCCTCCATCTGTTTACCTTTGTTTGTTTAAACGAAGAATTCTAAATGTACTGAAATTCAAATATACTGCATTTTAAATACTTTCGAATTTGAAATACTTGCAACCAAACATCTTAGTTAAGCTATTATTCTAAAGGGCTTTCTAGAGAAAGATTTTGAGGACCTTTTTAATCCTACATATCGTTTTATCTTTGTTTAATTCAATTTCTCATCGACACCATTATTTTTGCTATCGCATGCCTGTCTGTATAATATTTCAACTGGAGTTGTAGAGTACTTTTGTTTGATTGGTATACAATTTGCTCATGTAAATTGTTGGGTTAGCGGAAAAGTTTATCGTTGATTAATACTGTTTATGTATCAGAGTGACATGATCAACATATTTTGATAATGGGGCATTCACATACATACCATCTAATTCCTATGTATTTACATATGTAACATCCAAAATTAAAACACTCAGAAATTTAATTTGTATACATTTATATCACCCAAATCCTTCATATCACATAAGAAATACCACTATTATAACTTCTAAAATGTGAAATAAACCTTTTTCCGGCATAGGTAAGGTGGCCTGTACCTATTATAACTTCTAAAATGTGAAATAAACCTTTTTTCTGGCATAGGTAAGGTGGCCTGTATGTGGCCTGTACGTAAAGATTGAAGTTTAGGTGTTAGATATGTAAATAATTGATCGGTATATTTGTAAATCTTCCTTTATTTGAGATATAATACTAATGAGGATTATTTTAAGGGGTTGTGTTTGTCTGTTGTGGTGGTTTAGCTATACAATTCTCCACTAAGTGGATGTATGATTGTTCTTTGATCTTCTTCATTGCATTGTTTTGATGGCCAGCTTCAATAATTCTAGGATTTTTGGAATCTTTTCCTATGGTTAAATTTTGTTACCGACAGATTGGAGTTAAAAAACGCCTTAAGAAAATTAAGGTGGAAATTTGAGCGCACGCATCATATTTCTTCTACTTGGCATGTAATATAAGCTTACTTGGTATTTGTTATGCTTCCAGTTAGGGATGTAAACAAGTTGAGCTCAGCTTGAGTCATGCCTAACTCGAGCTTGGCTCGTCTCTCAAAATGCAAGCTTGAACTTGAATCAATCTCCAAGGACAAGCTTGAGCTTGGCTTTCAATGGTGATAACCTGGAGCTGAAATTCAAATTATGATTAGAGCTCATCGTAGAAGGCATCAATGCCTAGGAAAGAAGAAAAAGTATCATAACTTGCTGGAGAAGGCATTGACGTGATTATTAATTGGCTAGTCGACCCGCTTGGCAAGCTAACTAGCCAAACTAGACAAACTTGAACCCATAGCCTCAAGGTACTTGTTGCACCCCGCCCCCGC
>NW_018164735.1:411049-411481 GCF_001263595.1 Phalaenopsis equestris | reverse complement strand
AGAAGCAATTGGTGATCGAAAGGCTTCGTAAGTTCGCCAGTTTGAAAAGGTATGGGCTGAACTTGGCTTGTTGAGAGCATCTGAGGGAGTTGTCGAATATCGGACCGATATTTATAGTTGTTACATACCACATGCCATTATCGAGGACATCACAACTTACTCCCTGCACTAAAAAAATTCAACAATGACAATCTGATAAAATTAAGGGGCTTTGCAAGCCTGTCTCCCAATTACTATGGAACAACCATTCAAAAATATCATTTTTTTTTTTATTTTAAATAGTGAAATACACAATTTCATGCATAGGTAAGATGGCTTATACGTTAAATTTGAAGTTTACATATTAGGTATGTAAATACACAGGAATTAGATGGTATGTATGTAAATCTTCCTTATCTCTCTTTCTCTCTCTCTCTCTCTCTTATATATATA
>NW_018164735.1:393850-410166 GCF_001263595.1 Phalaenopsis equestris | reverse complement strand
AAGGGAGGGAATTTAATAATTTGGAGTCGAAGGGGGTGAAGAGGTAGGGTGGAAGAGAACTTTCCAGTGATGAGATATTGGAGAAAGACAACTGATAAAGAAAGAGTAGGAAGACTTCTGGAGTTGAGAACAGAAGGATTCAGAAGATATGTGTTGGCAGTATTTATGATAGTTGCAGCGATGGCTGCTACGGTTGGAAGAAGACTGGGGGAGATGGACAGTGAATTATACTTTATATGGTTAAGCTGCTTTCCTATATAATAGGTAGCTATTATGGAGAATTTATTTGTTTTGTGGAACATGTAGGTGGGGGAGTAAAGTGCTGGGGGGGAGGATTTATGTCTTGATCTGAGGGGACCATTGCTGTGGATGCTGTGTCTCCAGGTTCAGTTCAGTGTATGATATATATCAGAATTTCTTGTACCCTCGTCAGATGAGTTGGAGTTGAAAAAAAATGTTACTTGGTTTGAACGCTACAAAACACTTGTTATCACTTCCCAAATAATTGACATCTCCTATTTTGCTTCTCTTTTTGGGGTGAAACTCTTGTGGGGTTTAGTCATCCCGACCTTTTTATCTCGTCCCCAATTACTGTACTCTTCTCGTATTTGAATGTAATTGGGGTGTAAAGGAGTAGAATTTGAGACTTGAGGGAGCCAAATGTTTGTTTGTATTTGACTCAGTTTGGCTCATATTTGAAATTGCACAAGAGTAGTTTGTTTATTTGTTCGAATTAGACTAATATTTGTATCAAATAATAATTTATTAAAGTTTAATGAATAAAATATTATGCATAAATTCAACTTTGAAGTCAAATTTAATTGAATTCGGCTTTAATTTTAAGTACTTAGCGTGAAGCTGGTTTCACAAATTTGAGACTCCTGTTTTTCTTCTAAAGAGCATATCATAAGTGCTTATTCGAGTATTTGGCGATGTGGGATTAAAAATGGAGCCATGGAGGATGGCGGGACCAAGGGACTACCGCGGGACCGTGGGCAATTTTTTGTTTTCGGACATTTACATACATACCAACCAATTTTACATGCATAACCCCAAGTCTTATGTATTTACAATTTTTCATATGCAACAGTGCAAAACACAAGCTTTTTGAGGCGGGAGAGGGATGGAAGGCGGGAGGGACCACGGGTGGAGAGGTGAGGGGGTGAGGGACATACCACTCAATTCTTATTTATTTACATATTCAACACGTAAAATTTATTTTGTATTTGCAATCTTACCTCAAGTTATTTAAAAATTAATAAACTCAATATTTTTTAAAATACAGTATAAAAATTTAATATATAAATATTATTAATTAATTATTTAATTAATTTGAGTCAAATTTAGTCGAATATCAAAGAAAAAATTCGTGTTCGACTTGTTTATAAATTGAGCTAAAAAATTTGCTCGTGTTTGACTCTTCTGCTTAACAAACAAATCGAACATAGCTATTTATCGAGTCAAATATGAGATGTTCGTGGACCACAATTTTTTTTTTTACAGCCCTGAACATATAACCAAGGAGCATTCACTATAGCTCATACTACGATATATTTCTTATTTATAGTTGCAAATTAAGTTTAGTAGATGGGATGAATCATTAGTCTGACTATCACAAAGCAAGACTTGATTTTTTTTAAGCGTGAACCTAATTTTATTAATTAACTTGGATAAGATTTGATTATGATTTTTCATGATTGATGACTACCAAATTAAGATTCATTCACAATTGATTGTTGATTTTTCAATACGATGATTAACTTAAAATTAATCCACTAATATTTATTTTTCGAAGATAGTGATAATCGAAGAAGCTTTATTAAATTTAAGTTTTCTACTATAGCAGTTCAAACTCTCACCCATTAAGGTATTGTTCTATTTGGCCTAATGGACACACGTTTTTGTCATGCTGGTGTAACTTCCTAGAAGGTCACCTATCTCAGGAGTGCTCCAGCATAAACATGCTTAATTTTGGAGATTCTATCAAAATTACATTGTTATACCAAAAAATTGGATGTTTAAGAGTTTGGTGGCATTCACCTTTAGAAGTTTCATAATCTCCCTCGCTCAAGTATTTGATGTCATCGTCAGTGCTTTATACTCAGAATCATCAACCATGCAGATAAGGCTCTAGAGGTGACCCTTGCATATTCAAGAATTCGCTTCCACCTTTGCCCCATTAAGGGTTTAAGAAATGGGTCCAATGGTTGTATATCACATAGTTCCCATCCTTCGGCTAGTTTAACGCTCTGATACCATTTATGACAACTTGAACTCTCAACCATCAAGGTATTGTTCTTTTTGACCTATTGGTCTCACAATTTTTCTATGTTATGGAACTTCTTAGGAGGTCACTCATCCTATGAGTGTTTTAGCACAAGCACACTTTACTTTAGAGTTTCTATCAAAAGTCCACCATCACATCAAAAGGTGTCTTGATGTTCAAGAGTTCAGCTTCATTCTACTTAAGAGGTTTCATAATATCCCCCGCTTGAGTATATGACATCCTTTTCAGTACTCTATATCTAGAATTATCCACTAGAAAAATAAGATTCTAGAGATGACTCCTAGATATTCAAGAGATTACTCCCACCATGTAGAACTTTTACCCCACCTTGGGCTCAAGAAATGACTATTATGGCATAACACTTTGTTATGTATGACACTTAGTTCCCATATTCTAGCTGGTGTAATGTTTGATACCATTTGTGACAGCCCAAACTCTCACCCATCAAGGACTTGTCCTCTTTGGCCTAAAGGCCTCATGCTCTTGCCTCATTGGTGTAACTTTAAGAGGTCACCTATTCTAGGAGTGCTCCAGCACGAGCACATTGAACTTTAGAATTTCTATCAAAATTCCATTGTTAAACCAAAAGGCACCTCAATGGTTAAGAGTTCAACTTCATCCTACTTAAGGGGTTTTACAATCTCCCACATTTAAGTACCTGACATCCTCATTAGTGGTCTATTCCCAGAATCATCCATCAGCGAGAAAAGATTCTAGAGGTGACCTCTACATATTCAAGAGGTTACTCCCAACATATAACACTTTGCCCCATCCATTGTTCAGGAGATGACTCCCATAACATAACACTTTATTTTGTATGACACTTAGTTTTTATCTTTTGGCTAGTGTAATGCTTCACAGTCATTGTGACAACTTAAACTCACACCAATCAAGATATTATCTGCTTTGGCCTAATGGCCTCATAGTTTTTTCGTGTTGGTGTAACTTCTCTGAGGGTCCCCTATCTTAGGTGTGCTCGTTAGCTTTGGAGTTTCTATTGAAACTTCATTGTTACTCCAAAGTGTGCATTGATGTTTAAAGGTGTGTTTGGGGTAGCATTGTGTTGTTGCATTGCAGTTCTTCCTTTTTGGTAAAACTGCATTTTGTCTGTGGTTTCAAAAAGCTGCAACTAAAAGCTACATTTTTCCATCAGACCTGACTATCTACTGTGGTTGCAAGAAAACTGTGGTATTTAAAAAAAACTAATATCCGCCGCAGCTTTTTGAATAGCAGCTTCTCACTTGCTTCTTCAAACAACTGCAACTACCCCAAATAGACCCTAAGATTTCAACTTCATCTACCTAAGAGGTTTCAAAATATCACTTATTTAAGCTCCTATCATCCTCATTAGGGCTATATACGCAAAATCATCCATCGTGCATATAGGACTCTAGAGGTGACCCCTACAAATTCAAGAGGTGGGTCCCATCATGTAGCACTTTGCCCCATCCAAAGTTCACGAGGTGGCTTCCATAGTGTAGCACTTTATTTTGTATGAAATTTAGTTCACATTATTCATCTGGTGTAAGGCTACTTAAGATGTTTCACAATGTAACCCACTTAAGTTCCTGGCATCCTCATTAATGTTCTATATGTAGAATCATTTGTCATGCAGATAATACTCTAGAGGTGACCCCTACAGATTCAAGAATTGGATCCACCATGTAAAACTTTGCCCCATCTAAAGTTCAAGAAGTGGCCCCTTTGGTGTAGCAATTTATTCTTTATGGAACTTAGTTCACATCTTTTGTCTGATGTAAATCTCTTATACCATTTGTGATAGCTTAACTTCTCACTAATTGAGGTATTATCTTTTTTAGCTCGATGACCTCACAATTTTGCCCCGTTGTTGTAACTTCATAGGTCGCTCATCCTGAGAGTGCTCCAACATGAGCATGCTTAACTTTGTAGTTTCTATCAAAATTATACCATTACACCAAGAGGTGTCTTAATATTTAAGAGTTCAGTTATTTTCTACTTAAAATGTTTCATAATCTCCCCCACTTAAATAGTTCACGTCCTTGTCATTGTTATATATACAGAATCATCTACTGGACATATAGGACTCTAAAGGTAGCCCCTACAGATTCAAGAGGTGTAACACACCATGCAGCACTTTGCCTCATCCATGGTTTAAAAGATGGCTCACATGACATAGCACTTTATTCTAATTTGCACTTAGTTCTTATCTTTCAATTGGTATAATAATCTGATACCATTTTTGATAGTGTGAACTCTCAACCATCATTGCATTGTTTGTTTTGGCCTAATGGTCCTAAGGTGTTATCTCATTAGTGTAACTTCCAAAAAGGTTGCCCATCATAGAAGTGCTCCAACACGAGCACACTTAAATTTGTAATTTCTATCAAAATTCTACCATTACACCAAAATGTGTCTTGATGTTTAAGACTCATTCTACTTAAGGGGTTTCAGAGATATTGTATAACTCTGAGGTGTCTGTCATTGCTAAGTTGCCACATCAACCTACCATATTGCACCATTAGGTTGCATTACCCACCTACCAAGTTCCTCTATTGAGACTTGTCGTATTGCTCAACCAGGATGCCTTGTGAACTTGTCAGATTATCCAACAAAGTTGCCCAGCCAATTTATTCTGTTGAGCTCCACAACCATTGAGTTAACAAGTTGATGTGTTGATAAGTATTGAGCTAACCAATTATGATGTTCCAAGAGCTGAGTACTAAGTGTCAAGTTTTAAGGGTTCGTTCCAACTCTTGGGACACACATTTCATAACTCTATAGGCCATTGCATGGCCCAACTTTGAGATGTGACATTACCTTATATAGCTTTGCATACTTCAATGTACTTTTTATTTATTTCTTATCAAATTTTGTACTTAAGTAAAGGATGATCCAAGTTCTATAAATAGATTGTCAAAATTTTAAAATAAGGAATAATTTTTCGGGAGGGAGGAAATGTCTAGGACCTCACACGAGGGACCTCTCCTCTTCTTTCGAGATCCTTCCTCCTCCCTTCTCTCTATTTCTTTGTCCCTCTCATTTTCTCAATGTTATTAATATTTGAGCATAACCCACATATAAATCAGAAGTCAACATTTACCTATAAGAGGATAATTACAATAGATTAAGCATCATATAATAAGAAACAATGATGATAATAGAGAAATAGGAAAGGAGTGAAAAGTTGTTTTATCCATAAGAGAAAAAAAAAACTCAATGTTATTAATATTTGAGAATAACCCACATACAAATTAGAAGTCAACATCTACCTATAAGAGGATAGTTACAATAGATTAAGCATCACATAATAAGAAACAATAATGATAATACAGAAAGAGGAAGGAGTGAAAAGTTGTTTTATCCATAAGAGAAAAATCAACCAGGATGCCTTGTGAACTTGTCAGATTATCCAACAAAGTTGCCCAGCCAATTTATTCTGTTGAGCTCCACAACCATTGAGTTAACAAGCTGATGTATTGATAAGTACTGAGCTAACCAATTATGATGTTCTAAGAGCTGAGTACCAAGTGTCAAGTTTTAAGGGTTGAGTCCAACTCTTGGGACACACATTTCATACCTCTATAGGCCATTGCATGGCCCAACTTTGAGATGTGACATTACCTTATATAACTTTGCATACTTCAATGTACTTTTTATTTATTTCTTATCAAATTTTGTACTTAAGTAAAGGATGATCCAAGTTCTATAAATAGATTGTCAAAATTTTAAAATAAGGAATAATTTTTCGGGAGGGAGGAAATGTCCAGGACCTCACACGAGGAACCTCTCCTCTTCTTAGGAGATCCTTCCTCCTCCCTTCTCTCTATTTCTTTGTCCCTCTCATTTTCTCAATGTTATTAATATTTGAGCATAACCCACATATAAATCAGAAGTCAACATTTACCTATAAGAGGATAATTACAATAGATTAAGCATCATATAATAAGAAACAATGATGATAATAGAGAAATAGGAAAGGAGTGAAAAGTTGTTTTATCCATAAGAGAAAAAAAAAAATCTTCGGATGCTAGCAACTATAATTCTTTAGCTTCTTCAAGAAAAAGAATTAGAAGCCTTATCTTTGTAGGTGACTATTTTTTTTCTTTGCAAGCGAATACTATCCTTGTTAGTATTCTTATTTTTATAAAGTGTAATTCAACATGAATATATTTTGAAACTTAGTGAATTATTTGATGTTTGTGTGATAATGGATGTCGGTTTACTGAAATTGAATCACATAACTTTTATCTTCTCTTTTATAGTTGTCAATTTTATGCTTTTAAAACATTGTCATAAGCATTTACAAAATATCTGCTGTAAAATAGGAAACTTTAAAAGAAGAATAAACATTCATAATAAAAATGAACAAATTTTCTTAAAATGCTCTAGAGATAGTAACTGCTTGAAAAGGGAGAGGCATTTCTTTCAAGTATTAAAAAAATAAATCAAATAACCCTCTACACCTCAAGATATTGCATGTTTTATGGTTAGGATTAGTGCTTTTTTTCATAGCTCTATAATGATGATAAGTAAAGATACCATCAAAAATGTTTTGATGACTTTTGGATCCCGGATTGTCTTTTCTAAACACTCCTCAAGAGTTAGAGTTAAGTGAATGAGAGAATAAATTGAACTAAGAGTTATTGCGGAAAGAACTGGGGGAATCCAAATGACCTGCCTCCCTTTGGTCGTCATTTTGCCTCTTATATATAAGAGTGTATTTTGTACAGTTACAAAAAGGAGGGAACAACTATAAAAATCATTCTTAATATAATTAATGCTCTAACAAATTGTATGAATTTTATTCCATATCAATATTATAATTTAAATTTTAACCGGTTATTGTTTTCCTGCCTCCTCTCAGACTAGAACTGAGCTTACAGTCTCTCGGCCGACTCTCAGGTACAATGACAATTCTTCTACTGGTTTTGGGCTTTGGAGCATTTATGGGGTTGCTAAGGAATCCTTCAAGTTTTTGAATGCCTCTTTGTATTCGGTTATCCATTCGAAAAGCTGCTTTTTTTCTTATTGCCCTAAAGAATGCTACAAACTTATCGCATGACTTCAAGATAAAATGATTGAGCCCAGCAATACGGTTGCTCAGTCTCTGAATTTCCTTGGTGCTCCAAGGGTGTGATATGTCTAGGATCACCTTTACTTTCTTGAGATTGGCTTTCAATCCATCGGGGGTCAACAAGAAATCGAGGAACTTGTCAGTCGACGCCCCAAAGGTGCATTTGATAGGGTTCAATCTCATATTGAATCTTTTGAGTGTTCTGAATATCTCCCTTATATCTTTGATGTGTTGTTCAACTGACTTATTATTAACTAAGATATCGTTGACATAAAAGCTCATCAGTCTTTCCTTTTTTTATTAAAAAAAATTATATCCATGAGGCGTTGTTACGTCGCCCCAACATTATTAAGCACGAAGGGCATTATATTAAAACAAAAAATTCCTTGTGCGATAATGAATGTCATTTTCTCTGCGTCAACTGCATACATCTTTAACTGGTGGTAGCCGGAGTAAGCATCAAGAAAACTCATTACTAAGTATTTGACCATTGCATACACCAAGGTGTCAATCTTCAGTAGGGGTAGGTGTCCATTAGGCAAGCCGCAATGAGGTTAATGAAGTCGACGCACATCCGCCACTTGTCGTTGGCTTTCTTGACCATGATAACATTTGAGAGGCGGGTTGGGTATTGGACTTCACGGATGTAGTCGACATCCAACAACTTTTGTACTTTTGTCGCTATCAGTTCGACCAAAGTTATGGTCATCGACCGGAACTTCTATTAGAACGGTCGAGAATAGGGGTTGATGTTCAGTCGGTGGCTACGTTGCATCAATCGAAATGTTGGGCATTTCCATTCAGTTCCAAGCAAACACTTCCTGGTGCTCCCAAAGCATCTGTAGCAGTTGGTTCCTGAATCCTGCATCAAAACATTCACTTAGTAGAACAGCTTTACCAGGTTCTTCGTCGGAGAATGCCACCTGAAGGATGACCTCACTGGTCTCATAACCCTCTTCCCTCCAAATCTGGATGTCGAATGGTTCATGATCAATGCTCTAAACTACTCGCGAATAACAGTTTATAGACTGCTCCAAGTTTCCCCAAACTGTAATTTCTTTCTAGTCACCAGAGAACTTTACGACTACATGGCAGATGGAAGTTACCTCCCGGTAGCTATCCAGGAGTGGTCGACTGAAAATAGCATTGTAGGTCAGTTTTGACTCTACCATGAGAAAATCTTCTGTATTGTTGTACTGCTTTCCTAGTTCTCCCCAAGAGATGGAGAGAGCGACGAGGCCTAGCTGTTCCTTCCTTTCCCAAACAAATCTAAACAATCGGTCGGACGGTGCTCAAAAAGAAGACATTCAGTCTTTGAAAATGATATTAATTGACTAAATTACCAACTAGATTGTCGCCAATTATTTCAATATTATCTTAAAGTTAATGAATAAGTGCTTGCATGCATAACAAATTTATTAGAAATAAATTAAAAATTTTAAGATATTGGATTTGAACCCTCATCAATGAAAACAAAAATTTGACGAAAAATAATCTTAGTGAGACTAAAAAAGTGAGCCCTAAAATTATAATCTTTAATTTCCTTAAAAAGAATTATTTTAATCACATTTTAGTAATTGGAAGATAAATAATAAAAAATTACTTAATATGATATAAAGTATAATTTTTTTAAATATTTTAAATAATTTATAGATAAAAGTTTTGAATTTTAATAAATTTTTAGTGTATCTTATATTAATATTTTTTTTAACAAGCTAGCTTACAAGCTAATGAGTAGAGTCAGGTTGGCTTGAGCTCAGCTTGGTAGCTCCACGAGTTCAGCACACGAGCCACTTATCAAGCCAAAGATAAACCAGCTTATGAGGAGAAATAAAAATGCATACAATTAATTTTTTAGAGAAAACAATACGAACAACCGGTATGATAATACCACCAAATTTTAATTATAAAAATATCGAGTAAAAATTGTGAAAAATTAGGAAAATAGAAGTAAGCAAGGGGCTAAATTGGGCTTTTTTTTATTAGGGTTTTCTTATGAGTGGGCAAAAACCTAAATATTAATATCTTCTTGAGGAGACATAAATTTTGAGGGTGGCATTTCCTTGTGGTTCTACCTCTCTATGGACTCTTAGGGCATCGCCCTTAATTTATACTAATAGCACTAGTCTCTCTAATATCATATCAAAAATAGCAGTATTAAAAGTGGAATGCATATTTTCATGCATATGTTTTAAACATCAGTGCTATACATATAAATATAATATTTTGGCCGTGAGATATGTAAACATATAAGAATTGTGTGCTACCTATGTAGATTTCCACATAGCACTTGTAAAATTGCTATTTACAAAACTGCAACCCTCTTTCATCCATTTTTTTTTAAATTCATTCAAATATTATAATTCATAATAAAAACCTAACTAACATTTTTCATTTTTATCAAATTCTCAATTGTGGCACACATAAATGCATTTGCATATAATATTTAGGCTCAATTCCACCATGCATATATATGTGTGTGTGTGTGTGTCGTAAGTCGTGACATGTTGGTTGGCAGGGTTCACTGTAAGTCCTCTTAGGTCACGGGTTCAATCCCCAGTGATACTATTCTATTACATATCATATCTATGTCTATATTTTTTAATTTTATCACATATTTACTTGTTACTATAGCTTTTGAGCTAAAATCACCATTTTTTTTACTAATGCTACTGAATATTAATCAGTGATAATTTTATTCTGAAAATGTGTACGAAAACATTGCTACAATCTTAGCTTTTTCATACAGCACCTTTTGATTATTGTGTAATTAAATGATTTAATTAAATACTTTTTGCCTTTTAACTTATTAATCCATAAAATCAAGCGCTACATTCTTATCGCTGCAGTGTTGGTCTTATTGGCTCCCATGCAAACTCTCTGCACCAAACAAGAAGCCATCTCTCCATATGACCTCAGAGCATCTTATATTTGTCTTTTCAAAGATTTTTTAGTTATTTTTTTTGGGACATACTTTTCATTTTTGATGAATTGTCTTAAGCGCGTTGTATACCTTGTGAGTGGGCTGCTTGCACCCATACACTAAAAGCTTTGCATCTTCCTTTTCATTAATGAAATTACCTTCGGATTTATATATATAAATGTAAAAAAGAGTGACTAAATGTTATTTTACTCGCTCTTTCATAAGAAAAAAATGTATGCAACTAACAATATTAGGATTTACAGTCCAAAAGTTGTTTAAAAAAATATTACAACTCAAAACTATTATACTTATTTTAACATTTATCCCATTCAATGATATTATTTCATTATATTTTCTTATAAGCATTCCAAAGTTATGAATAGGAGAGTTAATAATTAGAACCTGAAGGTCAAGAAATCCTGCAGGTACTGACTGGAGAAAACCTCCCATATTTACTGAAAGTAAATTGGAACAGTGCCCGCACCTCACTGTCATAATGGAGCACATATTGATTCCAGGCACACTCACCTGAAGAAGTAAAGTATTCAAAAGATATTATATTTGTATTCAGGAGCAAGCAAATAAGCACAGTGCTGCTTTACATCCAACTTTATTTATGTCTGACAAGCTAGATTTAAAAAAAAAAAGAAAATATTTCAATGCCAATGTATTATTAATAAAGAATGATGCAAATTGGTAGATGTTGAATCATTTTGAAACGTAGAGTCTCGTGTTATTTGTGAGTACATGCAACACGATAGTTGTCCGGATATCTTGAAGAAGGCGGATCAAAATTATAAACCCATTATTAATTGTTTTTTGTTTTATTCATATTCTGATCAGGAACAGCTACAGAGTGAAGTAATTAGGGTTGCATGAAGAAGCTGCAATTTGAATTTTCTACTGTTTCCAAGGTTTTTAATCAGCACCAGTGGTGTATTTAGTATACTACTTAATAAAATTACGGTTAATTTGAATGAATCGGCTCATAAATTAGTTAAATCGAATGAAACTGAAATAAAAAATCTGAAATCCAAAGAATAGAACGGACAGAACATTTGCTAAAACTGATTCAAACTGAACCGAAATATAATTTGGTTTAATTGGTCAAGTTTGGAGCAAACCAAAATTTAGCAATTGGCTTAAAATAATTAAAACTCGAAGCTTTATTTTAGAATTAAAAATTTCATTTCAATTTTTTATTCACTCATAAACATATCATATGCTCAATGTGGGCTTTGATTGAGATTCATGCAGTCCTAAAAGTGGAAATGGGAAGAATCATAAAGAATTGGATCACATCATTCTGAATGACATAAATGATCGTAGGTCTTTATGCTCCAGCACGAGACTCAACAGAAGGCAAACTAAACACAAGAGGAAATGGGAACACTCCTCAAGAATGAAATCAAACTACCACAAAAGATAGAAAATGATTCTCTATGAACTCAAAAGGCAAAGATATGAGTGGCTCGAACGAAGCTGAGATGTCCTCTATGCAAGACCTAATGACAAATAAATTTTATTTTATTATGAGTAATCAGGTTTCCCATGAGCACAAGCCTCCATCACCTCCATCATTAATTATATCCTGGACAAAGAGCCCAAGAAGAATCTCGACTAAGGTGTTTGTTCATTTTCATTTGGGGCTCTACAGGAGATTAAAAAAAAATTAGAAAGTTACAGGAATCAAAGGAGGATGGGCTCAAAGACATTGAAACAAATCAAAGAAGAAGACTAGACTACGTAGTGGGTATGACTTTCCCGATTAAAATCCCATGGTTCCATTATTCTAAATTGTTGATGCTCTTAGTTTGCTTAATCAATCAAATGAGCTCAGCTTAGTTCAATTTTTCAGTTTTCACCAAATAATGCACACATCTGCATCTAGTAAGCGAATTGGTAAGAATGTAAATGGTCAGCAAATGCAGCAGTGCTATTTTTTTCTTAGAGATGTGAATAGAACAAAAGAAAACATTAGTGCTGCTTGATGGGATGTGAGGTACAATTCAAACTATTCTTCAATCTGATTTGGCTCAAACTTGTTATAAAACTTTTTTAATTGACAAAAAAATCAACACCAAACAATCTCCTCATCTCTTTCATAATGGCTTTACAGCAGCATAGTTTCAATATTCAGAAATGTAAACTATAGAAGTTCAAGCATCAATAGAACAAATGAATAAATGATGGTGGATCATATGAGTTCCATGAAAAGTTCAAATTGTTTGAAAGAGTGATGCAAATAGCATACCACCATGCCGTATAGCTACTTCTCTTATACGTCTAACAAGACCAGTAATTGGATCACTAAAAACCTTCGACTCGAGGTTTCCTTCCAAGTAGAGGAGAGATCTATAACATAAAGATCAAGATGCAGGCGATTAGAACATATAGAAAAGTAAAATTTAAGATGATGGAACAAAGTGTATATAACCGTAAATACAAGCAAACATTATTAAAAACAAATACTTTCGTTAATAAAAAATGATGAATTGGTTAGCCATCTTTAAACCCAGCAACACAAAAGCATCCCGAACTTTTTTGCAAAATGCTAGTCAAGAATTCATAAAATTTGCACGCCTCATTTTAAAAGAAAAATACCAAAAGAAATGATTGCATATGGGCTGGATGTATTTACAAGTATATTAAAGGTGACATTATGAATGTTCATTCTTTTCGGGATTAGAAAAAATAGACTGAATTATTCAACAACACTTAACCCCTAGTTTTTCCAATTTTTCACTCAACAAATCCATTCTCATTAAGCACAAAGGAAATGTAATTTCAACAACAAATGGACATAGACACTTACATTTGATATTTAATTTAAAAGAGTTTAAATAGGTGAAATCAAAATAAAAAAGAATCATTTTTGTCAATTATAGTTAATCCAAAATAACATATTTTGTAACAAAATTGTTATTCTATTTTTATACAACAAAAAAATTTTTATATTCATCTCCAAATCATTTATTTTAGTTTTCTAGCAATTTATTGAAGCACTACCCAAAAAAACTATCCCTTTTGGCTTGATATTGTGATAATATATTATGGATCTCGTATGCAATCCAAGCTCCTAAAGGCCCGAAAAGTTGAGCGTCTTACAACCATAAAAATCTCAAATGATGCTCAAACTTAATAGCTACAAGGGATCACTAAAGCTCATTTATTACATAACAAAATGAATCTACTTATAACAAAATGCAACAACCACTAAATCCTCATAACCATATCAAATCATTAACTATCATTTACTTCTTATCTCATAAATGATTATTCAACTCAAGTAGCTCCTCTCAAATTTGAACCGTGCAATAAATAAAGTCAACTAGTTATCTTTGCTTTCATGACAACGAAAATAACCTTACAAACTTTAAAAACTTACATATATCTTAATAATCTAAAGCCTATTTCGCTAAAAATGAAATAAGATTCTTCAGAAGGTCCAATATATAGCCGACCTCAATCAAAATCTTAATCACATAATCATTTACCTTGAACTACATGATGTTGAAACTGTCTTAAATAATTGTTTTACATAAAAGCATAGCAACTGGCAAATGGCAAATGGCAAATGGCTTATAAGTGAAAAATAAATCTTCATAATGACATATATGACATTAGCATACAGAGTCTAAGAACCAATAATATCTAAATATTACTCTAATCGTCACTAGAATAACATCTCTTAAATTAATCCTAACCACTCTACAGACAATCAAACATACAAGCATATATTTTCCTCTTTATAATTGCAATTTGCAGAGAACTACTCTCTCAAAGTTTGACAATCTTTCTTGATGTGCCCATTTACTTTGTGCATTAAAAGAAAAATAAACTGTTCAACGATTCTAACTACAATGGAACTTATTTTTTTCCATGATAATGTAGATTCATCAAAAGGTCTCCACTAATAAAAAATTATGTAGCCTGCTTTTGATATCTTTACAAGCTCAAACCTAACAATCATAGTTTTAAAATAATTTAATTCTTAAAATCTTCTATACAACAACAAATACAACAACAATCCTTTATCCCACTAAGTGGGGTCGGCTACATGAATTTTTTTCCTCCATTGTGTCTTATTGAGAGTCAAATTTTCATTTAGTTCTAAAAAATCTTCTAGACAAACTATATTTATTTCAAACTATTTTGTTCCATGCCAATGCATAGTAGATAAGGTAAGAAATAAAATATGTAACAAAGCTTGATAGGCATCATTAATGATCACATTTACATCTCTCAAATTCTTAAAAATGAAAATAAACTTTTTTAATGTGTTATTTAAAGGGCATATCATTTTGTATGCAAATTAAAAAATGCTTTAAATAATTTTTTTTTGGGTATTTTTGTAATAATGTACAAAAACTCTGGCTTGAATCACAACCCGTATGCAATTATTTCCTCCAAAACCTCGATCAATAACTTATCCATAAAACATGGTTAAATTACTAGGGAGCTTTGCATCCATCCCAACCGCCACTTCATTCATAATCTAATGCATATTTAAATATCCAATGAGTGCTTTCATATGACCGGATTAGACTAAAATATCTCCAATTTTGGCTCACTGGAGCACAAAACTTGTCTAGCCATCAAACTTTTACACTCATACATTTCATCAATATTGTATGCCATTTTAATGTCATATCATTTGTTATAAAAAAAAAATTAATTTTTGTAAAAGATTGTATTATGAATGGATATTATTTATGTAAGAAAGTAATAATAGAGATAAAGCACCATGAGAAAACACCGAACTTTACATAAGTTAACCAAAGAAAATGTTTGCATTCACATGGAGATATAAAGCTAAGAAGATATGTATAATTCAATCAATATAATTATTTACATTAAGTGGCCAAATAATACGCCTAGCAAAATGCTTTCTAAAGCCAAGTACACTCAATCTCACCATAAATAGGACCACAAAAATATTTGTAATCGAGAAAAAGATAACAACATAATATTTTGTAGAATAACAACAACAACACAATAGATATTAAAGAAAGTAAGCACAAAAGGCCTAGAATACCAGCACTTGAATGATGATCAAACACAACCACCACACTTTCAAAACAAAACTGCGTTGAACGCTAGTGTTGTTGCTTGATCCATCATCAGCATGTTTGCATCATGTAAAAGCAGTCAACATAGTATTAAACTAAAGAGCAAGTAGCTGTCCATATTTTCCTCTTTGCTCTACTACTACTTCTTCTTTTTTCTCTTATTCTTCTTTATCCTACTAGCTATTTCTTCAACAGCAATTTACCGCTCAATAAATCGAGTTTCCACTCAATGAGACCATGCCCATTGTTGTGCACAGGAAAATGAGTTTGCATAATTTATGTATATCAGCTCCTTTATCCAAAATTGTATTTATAAGTGGTAGAAATGTAAAAATTAAAACTTAAGTTTGAGCTAATCCAAATAGTAAAATAAAATTAGCAAAATTTTGAAAATGTTCTTGTCAATGAACAAGAGATTATTTGTATTTATTCTGAAATTATCTATTTATTTTGGTAATATTATTAAAGAAAAATCATAACAATCATACAAGACAGATAAAAACATAGTTGGCCAAGTTGACGAACGAGAACCAAACTAAGATCAGAACTGAATAGAAAAAAAAATATAAATTGATGATCTAAGCTCATGAGACAGGAACATAAATATATTCTCATTCCCAGTAAAAATAAAAATATCTATGAATTTAAACCACATAAGCCTTTTTCAGTGGAAAAGTGTAGCAGAACCCTCGCAGCGTAAGAAACTTTCTCAGATAGGAAAAAAAAAAACGTGTATGTATTTAGCACACACGATTTTGCACCCAAAATCTCTTTGATGAAATGAAAAACGTTTTAATCCAAATAAACGGATAGCTCATTAAAGCTTGGCTCACCCGGGTTTTACATGGTTGAGAGCTATTCTTCCGAGCCGCTCCGGGTATATGCATACACGATGCCATTGAACAGCACAGCGCTCAGCGTATTGCATCGGTTCCTCGTCCTCGAGCGGCCGCCGGTTGTTCCTGATCCCGCCTGCAG
>NW_018164735.1:385006-391007 GCF_001263595.1 Phalaenopsis equestris | reverse complement strand
AACATATCTATAACCTCACAGATAACATGTGCATCCATATTCTCTAGTTCAATTAATGGGAGAAAATGGTAATGTGTGTGGTTTGGTGGCAGACGTTCTTTGAGGTTGGGTTTGAGTTTTTTGGTAATGAGGGAGGGAGATTTGGTTTTAGTGTAAGAGGAATTTGCCAAGAATTTTCATATGGATTTTGATGGTAATGTCACCCTGATTCTAGAAATCAGTAGATATACAAATATAAGCAATACAAATAATAGATTAAGCAAGGAAAAGTAAATTTATTTCATTTCATAAATAATGTTTAGTTATTGATACAATCAAAATGATAACACAATATTAACTGGAAGTAAACCGAAATGGCAAATATATAACCAAACTCTCCAAACGTGATTAAGATACAAAGAAAACTAGTACATAAATTTAAAAATATTGAAACATATGCTATTGCTAGAAAATCTGCTCATATGGCGAAGGTTTACAAAGCACCTTAGTAAAACCTACTATTAGAAAAATACAACATGTGAGTTTGATAATATCAATTAAAGTACAAACAACAAGATAGTGCAACATGAATAATAAAAGAAGCAGAAGTAACGATGTTATAACATTGTACTTGATGTCATGCAATTGCCAAGTTAAAAGTAATATTACATGAATAAGAGAATGTTTGTTTCAAGAAGTCTCAAGTACAGTTGTGTTTGTGATCATATATATGATAAGCTATAAACATGCATCATTTATATGCTGCCACGTTAAGTATTCTCATACATGTTTGTACATAACTCATCAATCATTTATGTCTGATAATATTTGTATATAAATGTGCGTTTATAATACTGGTTCTTTACCACGACACATTGAAGAAAGATAGGTAGTCATCAATTTCATTAAAATCTCATGATTTTTTTGAAGATCTGTTAGTCTAACTAGCCATCATCAAAAGGGCTTTATATATTATTATAACAAACATGTCATTTCACATAGTAGAGTGAGGTGTGGGATCATAAATGAGATTGGTCGAGGTCTGGACTGGTTCATGATTCTGACTTTTGGCGGTTCGGTTCAAGCTGAACTTGTTCTGGTTATAACATGAAAAGGTATAACATGTCGGTCTGTTCATGCGCTCTAGATGATGGAATATGCTTTTACCTAGAAATTAGAGCATAGTATATTTCTATCTATCTGATCGAATTTGATGTGGTTGGGCAGTCATTGGAATTGTTTCGATGAAATTGGAAAACTAAGAAGTCTCTTACGGTGGCACTTGTGATTGAAGGTTTAGCTTTTAGACGGCGTTTGATTGAGATTGAAGGTTTAAAAATAATGGTGATAATTATTCGGTGTTCTTAGAAGAACTGTAATGTTTCATAGTTTTGTACAAACAAAGGGCGTTTTATCTTTGTAAAATTAGAGCATAGACTTAGAAGAACTGTAATGCTCCATAGTTTTGTCCTCCATCTGTTTACCTTTGTTTGTTTAAACGAAGAATTCTAAATGTACTGAAATTCAAATATACTGCATTTTAAATACTTTCGAATTTGAAATACTTGCAACCAAACATCTTAGTTAAGCTATTATTCTAAAGGGCTTTCTAGAGAAAGATTTTGAGGACCTTTTTAATCGTACAGATTGTTTTGTCCTTGTTTAATTCAATTTCTCATCCGCAGCATTATTTTTGCTATCGCATGCCTGTCTGTATAATATTTCAACTGGAGTTGTAGAGTACTTTTGTTTGATTGGTATATAATTTGCTTATGTAAATTGTTGGGTTAGCGGAAAAGTTTATTGTTGATTAATACTGTTTATGTATCAGAGTGACATGATCAACATATTTTGATAATGGGGCATTCACATACATACCATCTAATTCCTATGTATTTACATATGTAACATCCAAAATTAAAACACTCAGAAATTTAATTTGTATACATTTATATCACCCAAATCCTTCATATCACATAAGAAATACCACTATTATAACTTCTAAAATGTGAAATAAACCTTTTTTCTGGCATAGGTAAGGTGGCCTGTATGTAAAGATTGAAGTTTAGGGGTTAGATATGTAAATAATTGATCGGTATATTTGTAAATCTTCCTTTATTTGAGATATAATACTAATGAGGATTATTTTAAGGGGTTGTGTTTGTCTGTTGTGGTGGTTTAGCTATACAATTCTCCACTAAGTGGATGTATGATTGTTCTTTGATCTTCTTCATTGCATTGTTTTGATGGCCAGCTTCAATAATTCTAGGATTTTTGGAATCTTTTCCTATGGTTAAATTTTGTTACCGACAGATTGGAGTTAAAAAACGCCTTAAGAAAATTAAGGTGGAAATTTGAGCGCACGCATCATATTTCTTCTACTTGGCATGTAATATAAGCTTACTTGGTATTTGTTATGCTTCCAGTTAGGGATGTAAACAAGTTGAGCTCAGCTTGAGTCATGCCTAACTCGAGCTTGGCTCGTCTCTCAAAATGCAAGCTTGAACTTGAATCAATCTCCAAGGACAAGCTTGAGCTTGGCTTTCAATGGTGATAACCTGGAGCTGAAATTCAAATTATGATTAGAGCTCATCGTAGAAGGCATCAATGCCTAGGGAAGAAGAAAAAGTATCATGAAAACTTGCTGGAGAAGGCATGGATGTGACTATCAATTGGCTAGTCGCCCCGCTTAGCAAGCAGACTAGCCAAACTAGACAAACTTGAACCCATAGCAGCAAGGTACTTGTTGTACCCGCAGCCTCCCTCCACCGCAGCACTCCCATTTGCAGCCCACAACATCTGGTCGCCTCACTCACAACAGGTCGCTGCCCGGTCAGGCCTTCTCCAACTACTGCTTCCTCCCTTCTGGCAGCTCCCCGTTTTCCTTTGCCTCCGCTCCTCTGCTTCGGCCACCATCTGTGCCTTTGCTCCTCAGCTTTGGTCGCCATTTGTGCCTTCGTTGCTCAGCTTCGGTCGCCATCTGTGCCACTGTTCCTCTGCTTCAGGCGCCTCTCCTGCCACCAGAATTCCAGTCTTCGACGATGTTCCCGCTTCCTCCGAATGCGGTTTGATGCCTCGATGAGCGATGACTTACTCTCACCTGACATCACTCCGGCCTTCAAAGCATACACCTCCCTGGAACCATGTGTGGGCGCATGTGCGCGCATTTTATTCATTTATTTTTGTTGCTGTTGTTGATTTTGCTGGGGCATTAACAACATTCCACACATTTGTTTTGGTATTCATATATCTAATATCCAAATTTTTATATTCACTTGTTGATTTTGGTGGGGTCATTAACAATATTCCACACATTATTTTTGGTATTTATATATATAATACCCAAATTTTCATATTCACTTGTAGTTCTCAAATCTTTTATATCAAATAAAAAAACTACTATTATTTAAAAAAAAATGTATATTCACGCATGATACCAAAGGTTATAGATATAAATATGAAACGTTGTATTAGATATGTAAAAGATTTGTGTGATAATTATGTAATTTTTTTAAAATTAAGTGCTGAAATTTAAATGCGTTTTAATGAGATTTTTCTCTCTTCAAAGTTACGGCACAACTTTGGTTTTTCCATGTCCAAACTTTTTTAATATAAATTATAATTTTTTTTAATATTTTTAATAGTTTTAATATAAAGACTGAAATTTCAGTATATTTTGATTTCATTTTATATCCATTTGTTTGAAACAGGTGGGCTCATGAGTTAAGGAGTTGAGTTGGGGGGTTGGTTTGAACTTAGCTTGGTAGCTTATCGAGCTCAATGAGCCACTTATAATGTTGAGCTTGAGTCAACTCACGAGTCGGTTTAGCTCCTCAGTTAAACCCTTAATTGTGTTGGATTTGTTCCAATAAAAATGACTGCTCATATGTGCGGTTTTGTTATGGTAGTAGATTCACTAACATCTACATCTAGATGAGCATAAACAACTCGACCACATCAATAAGCTAAATTTTTTTTATTATTTATAATCAATTTGTTTATAATATGTGTATGTTTTAAGTCCTTGATTATCGTATACATTAATGATTTTTTTATAAGAAAATACCACCATGTCAAAAAGCTATATCCAGTGGTATTTTCTCATCTAAAAATTTTCATATAAGGAATAGTCACTTAATGTGTTGCAGAATTATGTGTGGTTCCTTGATCAACCAATTTGATAAATTATTCGTACGACCTTTTTTTTTTCTTTTAAGAGAATGGCTGGCACCCAGTCACTCTCATGTGTCTAATTATTTGAGGACCGCCCTCACTACCGACAAACTAGCTAGAGGAGGATTCGAATCCGTGACTTGAAGGGACTAGCAACCTTCAAAGAGGTTGCTCTACCAACAGATCACAGCCGTTGGCATCACATAATGATTTATTTCTTTATCATAAGATAATAGTAGATGTCACTTAATCAAAATAAAGTTTTGAACTATTGAGTTTTTATGCTTTTTTATTTTTACACCTTCTGTTAATGTCCAAAGAAAATTTAATAAAAATTTAATTTGAATATGCAGCCCTTTACATGTTAATAAGCTTTTTCGGCTAATACAATAGTCAGACAACCATATGATTAGGACTACTAACAATCCAATTTCGAGCTGAGTTTGGGTGAGCTTGAAATCAACTCAAATGGATTGAGTGCGGCTTGAATCGGTTTGTGGCTCGTTAAATTCAATTTCAAGCTGGCTTGAAATTGCATCGACTCTGATCCCACTGGAAATCGAAATAAGCTAGCTCAAATTGAGTTATTTAGATCCATTCCAGCTCGAACTCGGCTTGAAGCTTGCCCAATTCGGCTCCAAATCAAAAACATCTAGCTCAAATTGAGTTATTTGGATCCGTCTTATCTCATAACCGGCTCGTGGTACATTATATTCGATTTCATTTAACATTATATATAACTTCTTATAGATGGAAAAAAAAAAAACGTCACGTCGCAAACCAACTCAGACTTGGAAAAAAAAACTTGATAGCATCAAATTAATTTTCAAGCGATTGACATTCTCCTACAACATATTTCGTGATGCCTCATTTTAATTTATCTTCATTTACTCAAATTTCTAATCTTAAAATAATTTTGCTCCATCTCTAAACCCTCCCTTTCACTTAAAAAACAAAAAGAGCAAGCCCATAAAAATAACGCCACAATCGTCACTTGTCGCTACGCGGACCCGGGCCGAAGAAATCAGTGATGGGCAGCCCATGATCCAACGGTTCACGAGTATTAACGCACATATAAAATATTAATATATCAATAGATCTAGAAGCTACAGAGCGCTCGCTCTGCAGTCGAGCTCAAAGCCTGTGTTAGCAGGGAGGAATGGGGTGGGTTCTCTCCCTCACAAGGCTTTGGGGGTTCATCGTCGCCGGCCTCCTGCTCGCCTGGCCGTTCAACTACAAATCCAGCTTCCTACCGCCCTCCGCCACCGTCGTCGACGGCGGCGGCGGGGACCATTTCCCAACTCGACCACATATATTCAGTAATAATCTCAATTCTTATCTCCCCTGCCCTAATGCCCCTTAAATTGCTACCATAATTGTCTGATTTTCTTCGCCTTTTTGGTTCCTATTTTATTGGCTTCAGTTTCTTCTGCAGGCGCTTCATCCGCTTCTGATGGTGATCGGCTTCATCCTTCTCAACGGAGAAGGTAACCTATACAGATCGCCTCCTGCTTCTCTCTGCTTTGAAATTTACGGATATCATTATGTTACCCTAATGGAGTATCGGTTGATTTCTCTTTTTGTCAGATAAACTTATTTTGAATCTACAGTTTATAATTAGGGTAAGATTTCCGCTTGCTAGACTGTTGTTAGCTCCAGTTCTAATTAGGGCAGGGTCGGAAGTAGAGTTTTCTTAGTGCGCTAATCTGCCATGATCCGTCATTGTTTATTTTTCTGTTTTAGGGATTTTTGCAGCTTTCTTATTTGCATGCATGCCCCATAATATTTATTTATTTACATATCTCACACCCGAATTTTCATCTTACAGTTTGGTGCATTAAAAAAAAAA
>NW_018164735.1:344450-384906 GCF_001263595.1 Phalaenopsis equestris | reverse complement strand
GCTCGTGTTCGGCTTGTTCGAAATAGCTCATGTTCGAAATTGGCTCGTGAGCAGTGTGTTTGTGTTCGGCTCGATTTAAATATTTGTGTTCGTGTTCGGCTTGAAATTGTCTCAGAAAAATTAAATTGAAAAAAATAGATGAAAAGTGTGGAATTCGAACATGAACCAAATATATACAAAAGAAGTCACTAACCACATTGCCACACGAGACATTATGATTTAAATTTAGATATGAATATATATAATATATTATTATACTATAATTATATATTTTTTAATTTCGAGCTAAAACGAGCCGAACACGAGCAAACAAAGAGTTGTTCGTGTTCGGCTTGTTAGAACGAACGAGCCGAACACGAGATGTTCGCGAACAACGGGTTTTTTTTGACAACCCAACCCGAAACTTATTAGCATTTACAATTCAGCCACTCTTTTTCATTTATTTTTCAAATTCTCACTCAAATATCAAAGCTTATGGTGAAACCCCCAACCCATATTTTTCATTTTTATCAAATTCTCAATAGCTTAATTTTTGCATATGTAAATACATTGGTTTTGTAGTTAAAAAGATTAATTGGATTGCTAATTTGTAAATATCAATATTCCGGTTGTTCTATATGTAATTATCTTTTTTTTTATTTGTGCCTAAATTTTTTTATTTTAAATGATTGGCATGTAAAAGCTACTAATTTTAAACATAACCAAAATATATTATTCGTTAAATTCGATTAATTTATGTATATGCATGTATGTATATATATTATTTGAATGCCCATGTGATGCTTTTGGTGGCGCACCTAATATCATGGCCGTACGTGCGACAAAAATGCTACTGTTACGAAACTGTTCGATTTACAGCCCATATTTATAATTTATTGGAGTCGGTCAGTGTGCTAAAGCTCACTTGCGGTGATTTTTGGCAGCAATTCTGGTCCTCCGGCGGCCTGCGGGGCAGTCTCCGGAGAGTCGGAAGGCGGTGCAGCTTTCGCTTCAAGCGGTGGGGCTGGGCTTCGGGCTCTTCGGTATCTGGGCGAAGTTTAGCGGCAAAGACGGAATCTCCTCCAACTTCTTCAGTCTACACTCCTGGATTGGCCTGGCCTGCGTCGCCCTTTTCGCCTCCCAGGTGCTATCTCGCCCTCTCGTCCTTGTTATTTCCTTACACGTCTCTTCTCTCAATTATCGGTGCAGCCGAGCTTAAGCGAGTCCACGGCTTGCTCATGTTTGGCTCGTTTATATTCGAGCTTAAAAAAAACTGTTTTGTTCGGCTCATTTACTTCACTAACGACTCAAATACGAGCTTCTTAACGAGGTCAACACAAGATTATTTTTATTTTTTTTTTCTCCGGACATTTAGATACATACCAACTAATTCTTATCTATTTACATATCTAAAAGCTCAATTTTATTTTTTATGCTTGAAAAAAATGTATTTAAAAATTTAAAATAGTGATATTTTTTATGCCATATGAAAGGTTTGAGTGGTAGAGATATAAAGAGTAAAATTTAGGTGCTAGATATGTAAATACATAGGAATTGGATTGTATTTATGTAAATGCCCCATGGGCAGCTCGAATTCAACCTCTCCTGTTCTACTCATTAGGGTTGTTAACAATCCGATTTCGAGCTGATCAAAGATTGGCTCAAAATCAGCTCAAAAAAAATTCGATCCAAAATTTTGGCTTGTAGCTCGGCACGTTTATTTTGATCTGAACTTGATCGAACCAAAATTCAAATCAATTTCTGAGCAATTGTTGATCTTCGAGCTGAATTTGTGGAATCCACAACCCTTACATCACTATGACTGTTAATGATCTGATTTTTGGTTGGCTCGATATCAACTCAAAAAAATTTGATACAAAATTTTGGCTCATAACTCGGCTTGTTTTCTTCAATCCGAGCTAAAATTCGAATTATTTTTTGAGCAATTAACAATCTTCGAGCAAAATTCACATCCTCGCCAGTAACTATGCATGGCTCTCTTTTTTTTAATTTATTAGTTAGTATGCTGATTATCCGGCAAAACTTGATCACTTAGATTTGCACCTTGAGGCTGCCATTTCCCAGAGCAAGTAACGACTGGTTTCATAAACACTTAAAGCAAGTAATCATAATTGGGTTTATTTCATATTGTCATAGAATTACATTTATCTTTTACTTTGTTAGAATTACATTGTTCTTTCTTTGTCATGCTGACAAATGTTAGCTAAGCCATCATTGTCATCACTCTGTTTTTAAATTGGTTGAATAAGGGGCCGGGGCCCTTCATTACTTATTTAATTTTTTTTTTATCAAAATTAGAAACATGTTAGCTAAGCCATCATTGTCATCACTCTGTTTTAAAATTGGTTGAATAAGGATACCTGTGAGGCACTGTTTCTTTTTTTAGGGCCGGGGCCCCTTCATTAATTATTAATTTTTTTTTTTTTTATCAAAATTAGAAATCATGGATCGACTTTGAAGATGCTTATTAAATAAACATTTTGGGTTATCAAAAAATCAAGAAACATTACCACCCTTAGAAAATAAAAAGGGGAAATTTTAATGCATACCCCACAATTCATATGTATTTATATATCTAACACCTAAAGTTTAATATTTACATTTATAACACTTTGTTGTCATAAACATAAGAATAAATCAAAGTTTATTTGACTTATAAAAAGGTAGCAAGGTAGTATTTTTGATGCGATGTTAGAGATTTGAGTGGTATCTATGTAAATATCAGATTTTGGGATATGTAAATACATAAGTAGTGTGTGGTATGCATCTGAAGAGTGTTTTATCTTGTGAAGGATTTGTAGAAAGTTTTCCCTTATAGTTCACCGTGTCTGAAAACAAGAGTGCCATGTGATTTTTGTCTTCCCTCTTCTCTCTCTCTTCATTATTTTTTATTTATTTATTTTGTTTCTGTCCCACTTTCTTCCTCGCAGCCCACACACAAACTTCTTCTCTCTCCCTCATAATTTCTTAATTTTTTTTGGGGCATTTACATGCATACCACCAATTTCCTACGCATTTACATATCTACACCTAAGTTTTGTTTTTTTTTTACATTTATATCACCCAAACATTTCAAAAACATCACCATTTTCACTTTTGAAGAAGTTAAATACACCTTTTCATGCATAAAGAAGGTGTTATACATAGGAATTGAGTGTTATGTAAATCTTACTTTTTACTATTTACTCCTATTCTCTAAATTGCCAACCATAGCCAAACAAAATGCTCATGACTGGATGAAGAAAACACACCCGATGAAACACACAAAAATATTCTATTTTATTTCTTGAATAATAGTTATTTAGGCTTTTTTTTTCATTTATTTTATTTTATTTCATTTTAAATTGTATTTATTTGTGATTAGATGATAGGATTTTAGAACTTATTTTGATTTTAAGTTGCAATTTGGATTTATGTTCTAACCTTATTTTATAAGTAGGGCTGAATAGATGCTATTTTTATTATTTTTTAATTATGAATGAAATTTGAAAGGTTTTCTCTTCTATTATCCCTTTCTCTTCTTCAATTTTGTGGATTTTTCTTATTCTCATAATAGTTCGCATGGGAAATTGAATATCCTAGTTTTGTCTCTTTTTCTTTCTTGCCACTTATTTCTCTGATCACACATCTCAAGATCTTCATATGCATTAATTTTTGCCTCCCATTTGATGTACAAAACTAATTTGAAGTTGTTATGCCGGTGTCTAAGGGCAATTTTATCTTTTGTGCACAACTCACCCAGTCAACGTCACAAAAGCCCTCAATGTCTATATGCACATTCTTCCTGAAGATCAAACTCTTCCCCGATGCACTCTTCCAGTACCTTAGAATCTAATACACTATATCCATATGGCCATTTGTTGCATCATGCATGTAACTGCTCACCACGCTCACTGCAAAAGATATGTTGGGTCAAGTTTGACACAAATAGATCAGAAGACCTACCAATATCTGCTACCTCTCATGATTAACTGGTTCTCCTGCCTTTGCACTTAATTTTGTCTTCTGGTCAATTGGAGAGATTGCATGTTTGTACCCCAACATTTTTGTTTCTGTGATAAGATCTAATACATATTTTCTCGGGGACAAGACCATTCCCTTAGGTCTACCGGTCATTTCAATCCCAATAAAGTATTTGAGCTGTCCAACATTCTTCACTTCAAATTCATTGCCCAATTTTAAATTTAGTTGATAAATCTCTATCTCATTATCACCGGTGATTATGATGGTGTAAATATACACAAGTATAGTGGTCTAACTTTCATGTTGTCGAAATAACATCATATGATCTACATTGATCTGCTAATATCTCATGAACACCATGGCCTTTTTAAACTTGTCAAACCAAGCTTGATGAGACTGTTTCAAGCTATACAATAATTTCCTAAGTTTACACATATTGTCTGCTGTCTGGATTGCAGTAACTCAACATGAAGAAATGTATTCTTCACATCAAGTTGGTGTGATCTCCACCCACCATTCACTGCCAGAGGAACCAATGTCCTCACTGTGCTTATCTTTGTCGTTGATGTAATAATAATCTTTCACCAGTCGTGCTTTGCACTCCTTCACATTCCCTTCAGGAATTTGCTTCAATGTGAAGATCCACTTGCACCTAACTGTCCTTTTTCCCGTTGGTGGTGGCACTATCTTCCCATATTCGATTTTTATCGAGAGTCTTGAGCTCTTCATGCATAGTTGCTTTTCACTTGGGATCCTTCTTAGAAATGTGCCAACACTTGGGTATAGAGATAACATCTAAAGATGCAATGAATGCTCCATGTAAATGTGATAAATTAGAATATGAAATAAAGTTAGTAATGTCATGTTCCCACCCAAAATGATCGGGAGGATGTCCAACATTGCTGCGAGATATCCTCTTTAAACTTGGGCTGCTTAGGAGGAGGAATCATATCACATAGGTGTTCTGATTCGGATCTAGATGGCGTAGGTGTCTCAAGAATCGGGGAAGAACAGGACAATGGACTAGCTGGCAAATGTGGCGCTACAAACACCGTTTCTTCATTTTGCTTCCTCCATGTATACACTTTTAGCTCATCTTCAGCCTGAACCCTATCACCTCTGGGTCCACTCTCCTCATTTTCTGATTCATCAACTATTTCATCCCACATCACAGGACGACATTTTTTTTCATTTGTACCACTCTCTCACCTTTGTAACTCACCCCCTTGCCTCATATCTCCATCATCCGACGAGTCACCGAAGGGTGAGATCACCTCTTGGGTGTAGAACGGTTCAAATTCTCTAAATGACACATCCATGCTCACACACAGTCTTTTCTCGGCCAGACTCCAACAGATGTATCCCTTCTGTATAGTAAAATAACCTACGAACACACATTTATAGCTCTAGGACTCAACTTCCCTACTTATGACTTGTTATCCCTCACAAAACATACGCATTCAAACACCTTCAATGGGAAGATCTCGCTTTTGCTCGTTTTAACATCTAACAAGGAGAATTCCAATCCAACATTCTCGAGAGCATCCTGTTGATCAATTGAACAACTGCCAAAATTGTTTGCCCCCATAAGTGCTTTGGGATATTCATTGTGATCATAATGCTTCGGGCTACCTCTTGAGAGTGTCTTTTTTTTCCTCTCTGCTACTCCTTTTTTTGTCGATGTGTATGGGCACGTGCTTTGATATTGTATCCCTCGGGCTAACAATTATTCCTTAAATGTTTTGCTGGTATACTTTATCCTATCATCAGACCTAAATAACTTCACTAATACACCATATTGAGTCTGGATTGTCTTGTGGAAGTCTTTAAAACAAGCAAACGCATCACCCTTTTTTTCATCAAATATAACCAAATAATACGGGAAGCAATTAATAAAGGTCACAAAATATTGGTTACCACTCATAGAACTTGTAGAAAAAGGTTCCTAAACATCAGATGATATCAAGTCAAAAACACTAGAACTTTTTTTCCCAGAATTGATGTAAGAGCTTATAGTACGTTTGTCAAGCTCACAAGCATCACAAATAAATTTTTGTTTATTTTCTTTTTCATATAAAGAAAGATATAACAGACTCAATAAACTAAAACAATAGTGTCTCAAGTGTCTATGATGTAGCAGCAACACATCTTTCACACTGCTTCCAGTTTTCATATAAAGAAAGATATAACAGACTCAATAAATTAAAACAATAGTGTCTCAAGTGTCTGTGATGTAGCAGCAACACATCTTTCACACTGCTTTCAGATTCTCCTACTCCAGCACTCTTTATCATGGATGCCAAAGCCGAGTCCATCTCCTCCTGGTTCAAGTACCAGAGTCCACTATATTACGTTTCAGTCCCCAGTGTTTTACCCATCTTTTTTCTCTTACAAGACTACCTTAGGAATATCAAAAGAAATAATATATTTTAATTGGAGAATAATGAGATTAATGAATTAAAGGTTCACTGGAATAAATAAACATACAAAATATTGGACAAAGTCATATAATTGGTATCATTCACTGTACCCTTACCAACTATTGGTTGTGTTGTATCATCAGTAGTTTGGATGCTCTCTAATACTTCTAGGGGAGTATAAGAAGAAAACTATCTAGCATTCCATGTCACATGTTGAGATGCAACAAAATCAATTATCCATTCTAATGATCCTGTGGTTGAAATAGATGCAAGCGCATGTGTATCACAAGTACCTTTGTCAGAGTGAGCATAAGTGACAATGTTACCCTTTAATGACGACTGGTTGGAAGCCTCCTTAGCCTTATCTTCTTCTACTTTATGCTTTCTGTTTTCTCTTTAATAACTCCAGACAGTCTGATCCTCATTGATAAAAGCCACACGTCTCTCCCTCTCATGCTACCATCAAATTTGTCCCGTAGCTCCTTTTTCCACATTTTCAATGACCACGGTCTTCACGCTGTCCACGTTCACATGTCTCACTTTCCTTAGGTAGCCTAGGTTATGTCTTGCTCAAATGCCCAACTTTATCATAGTTGTGGCACTTGCGAGTCTCCCCCTAGGCATCTATCATACTTGAGCTGAAGGCAGCTAAAGCTGATTGCGCACCCGGAAGTCCACTCGGCTTAGAGTGTAGTTTCATGCGACTCTTCTCCGGTATTATCGTAGCAATGGCCTCATCCATTGTAGGGATGGTCGCGTGAGCTAGGAGGACTGATCTCCTCTAATCAAAGGTCGGGTTCAAATGGGTCAGAAACTGTATGGTCCTCATCTATGAAGGATCTCCCATTTCTTGCACTTTGGATCGCCACAACTCGACATCGATGAGAAGTTACTCCAGCCCTATGGAGTACTCCTGAATCGATCTATCACTCTGAACCACCGCCTCTATCTCATGCTGAATCTGAAGCACACTCTTGTAGTTCTCAGCTCTAGCAATGATATAATAATATAAACTAAACATCAAACAATTAATTTGTGATGAAATGAGCATTTTATTGAGTTTTTAGAGTTCTAGTTGTTAAAATAAATGAGCATTTTCAAGTTTGCTGAAGTTTTGTTTATAGACAAACATAAATAAGCTTTATTAATTAATGAGTATTGAGCTGTATATCGTGTGAACTAGTTTGCTTAGAATCAAACCATAGAAATTTTGGTAATTTCTTTTTGTGATTGTTCACTTTGTTATAACTTTTGTCTCATTTTGTTTGTTCATGATAGATCCTGTATAGAAGATGCATTTTTCCAAATGAAATTATACTATTTCCTTTCATAATCCTTTAACGCTAATTTCATCTAATGGGTTTTTAGTATTTATTGAATAGGTCCAGAAAACCAAAGTATATTTTAAACTTTCTGATCTTCTGTAATTACTACTTCAATTGCCTCTCTAAATGTTATTTTTTAATTCATTCTCCTAAGTTTTATCCAAGTAATCCTATTTTAATGTGCTCAACAAATCTATTAATGCTTGACAGTAGACATTACAGAAGATGTAAATGGCCAAGATTAAATTGAAGTGTTAGATATGTTAATGCATAAGAATTGTGTGGTGTTATGTAAATGCCCAAGATTAAATTGAAATTAACACTAGATTGGAATTTTGTAGCAAATTCATGTACTAATTTTATTTAATGCGCTCAAATTGCAGTGGGCGATGGGGTTCATCAGCATGTGGCACAAGCCCCAGGAGCGATCGACTCGCTCGACCATACTTCCTTGGCATACATTCGTAGGTCTTTACACATTCGGGCTAGCCGTCGCGGCAGCAGAGACTGGCCTTCAAGAGAAGCTAACATTCTTGCTCGATCGCCGAGGCCTCGCCCGTAATTCTCGAGAGGCTTTCCTTATCAATTCCCTTGGGCTCGCCCTCGCCCTTCTAGCTCTAGTTGTTGTCCTCGCTGCCATCTCTCCAAGACACCAAGTCGGTCAAGTAACTAAATTTGTCAACTTTAAAGATGACATGAACAGAAAATTTCATGTTTGATTTATTCTAGTAAGATTTACATACACACCACTCAATTCCTATGAGTTTACATATCCAGCATCTAAACTTCAATTTTTACGTGCATGCCATCTTGCCTATGAATAAATCATACACACCACTCAATTCCTATGAGTTTACATATCTGGCATCTAAACTTCAATTTTTACGTGCATGCCACCTTGCCTATGAATAAAAAAAAGAAAAAAAAAAAAAAAAAAAAAAGTGCATTTCACTTTTTAGAAGCTAAAATGATAATGATGGTATTTTTTTATATGATTTGAAAGACATGGATGGTATAAATGTAGAAGTTCAGGTGTTAGATATGTAAATACAAGAGAATTGGGTGGGTGTATGTATGCAAATGCGTCTTTATTCTATATTAGGGGCAGTCAGATGGTACGGCTTTTTGATAATTTGTCAGGGTTTAATTTATTTATGTATTTTGTTCTACCCAATTTTATTTGTAAATAGAATAGAATTTTCTAAGGTTTAGCGCTAATGCTTTGGATTGCCGTGTAAGAAGCTTGGTTTGCGTCTCACTAGCAAATGTTTTAGTTTTTTTTTATTAGTATTATAAAACTTAGGGAAACTTACATACATACCGTTTAATTCTTATGTATTTACATAGCCAAGTCCTCACCTTCAATACTTACCAATTTTATTTGTAAATAGAATAGAATTTTCTAAGCTTTTCTAGTCAAATACGAGAGAATCTTCTAGTTTTTTTTTATTAGCCAAGTCCTCACCTTCAATATTTATATATGTCATCTTACCTATGCATCAAAGGTGTATTTTATTTTATTTTTTTAAGTGATGATAGTTCTATTTCTTGTACAAAAAAACATTTGGGTGGTATAAATGTAGAAAGCTCAGGTGTTAAATATGTAGATACATAAGAATTGGGTGGTATTTATTGTGGGAAGACATGCGACAGAAAGTGTTGTACTGTATATGCATATATTTCATGATTTTACTGTCAATTAAGACAATTGCGGGTTCATTGTACAGCAACGATAAGTTTTTATCCCATTCATGAAATCAGCTACGAAAATTCTTTTTCTTCATTGTGTTTTATTGAGTATTATATTTTCATTCATTTATAATAAATTAAGATCACTTTTTATGCATGCCCACGTCTTTTTTAGGAGTACCTCCATCTGTTTTTAACATACGTCGAATCTAAAACATCTATACTTCTAACTAGATCATCAGACAGCCTATGTTTAATATGACCAAACTATCTTAGATGATTATCTCTAATCTTGTATAATCAGAGCTACACCAAACCTTTCATAAATACATTCATTTCCCATTTTATCTCTGTAAATGTAAAGCTGCTCATCCGCTTAAAACATTTTGATTATTATAAAAGATATTCATCTATATACAGAGTAAATTCAAAATATTCTGCACCTTGTACTGTATGGAATTTAGTACTGACATAAATCACAGCAAAAAAGAAAAAAAAGAAAAAAAGGAGACTGGAAAGTATTCCCAGATGACAAATTGTAAATTGTTCCTACGAAACAAGAAATCTTAGACGTGTTAATAAATAAAAATCTTTATAACATTTTCGTCTTTATTTATCTATTTCTCTCTTCAATTGCAAATAAACTGTCATTTGTAAATTGCACCGAAACAGTGTATTAAAGAACAGCTCTTATACCCATTCAGCCAGACTGCTTCACCGTTTGCCTCTTAGGGCCATTTGGTTGCTTGTGTTTGCCCAGGGCCCTAAACTAATTTCTTATAAACTGTATCAACTCATGTTCCGCTTCATGATATAAGTTTCATCAAGCCCTAAAAAAATAATGACATCTACCAGTCAAACCCCTATAAAATCGATGGTAAAATCCGAAACTACATTTAACTTGCAACCGAGATCAAACCGAAAGTATAATCTCCACAGCATAATGCAGAACTTAATGATCACTAAATATATATATGTAAATGATAAAAATAAATAGAATTTCTCCGCCATAATAATAAAAAAGAACGGGGGTTAGTGCATATGAACAAGCATTTAAATAAATAACAAGTACACAAAAATACCACATCGACTGTAACACAAAAAGAGAGAAAAATATATAATCATTTAGCAAATGTTCCGAGGATACTTACTTCAACAGAACCTCTAGCATTTGGGGAAATCGTTGATGCTACTGCTCTTTAAGAGGCTGAGCCCTGAAATTGTCACGTACAGAAGTCACTAATTTGTAGCTAACGGCGATGCAACATAAGACGTTTAGATAAAGAACAGCAGAACAAGAGGCAACAAACACTAGAAATAAATTTTAAAAAAGAAAATAGAATGTGTAAATCAAATGCCACTAAGAACACTGATGAGAGAAGAAATTTTACTTGGGTGCTTTTGTAAACGGGGGATTTACATACATAACATATAATTCTTATGTATTTACATATATAATGCCCGAACATTCATATTTACATATATATTGTTGGGTAATGTGGAGACCCGGTCCACCGCAATTTAATTAGTTTTCTAATTAAAAATCCCACCTACCGCTCAACTAACTTCCCACCTACCACCCACGAGCCGCTCTCATGATTCCTATAAATAGTCTCTTATGGCTTGTCATAAGTCAAAAGTCAAGTCAAGGCCAAGCCAAGTCTTCTAAGAGAGAAAGAGAGGAAGAGAGACAGGAATGGAGAGAAAAAAATAGAGATTTTCTTATAAATGTCGAGACACTCGACGGTGTAATTCATCGAAGAAATAAAATCCTCTGCAACTCCGTGGACGTGGTCAAATTCGTCGAACCACGTAAATATGTGTCGCTCTGATGCTTTTCTACTTGCAATTTTTTCTCGTTCAATTTTTTGCTTTATTGGCGTCGTTTTTCACAACAACTGATATCAGAAATTTGGTTCAGATCTAAGGAAGAACGATGAGGGGAGATGAAGTGATGACATTAGGGATCCAGAAGTTCAATGACACAGATTTTACTTACTGAATGATGCAGATAGAAGACTACCTCTATGGGAAGAAACTTCATCTTCCGTTACTAGAAAAACGAACAGAAAAGATTGATGAGATCGACAGGTTTTTGGGGTTATTCGATTAACTCTGTCGAGGTCGGTTGCCCACAACGTCATCAAAGAGAGGACTACTGCAGATCTCATGGCGGTTTTATCAGGTATGTATGAAAAACCATCGGTGAATAACAAAGTGCACTTGATAAAAAAGATATTCAACTTGAAGATGGCGGAAGGTGTGTCTATTGCTCTACACCTGAATGATTTTAATACTATCACAAATCAATTGTCGTTGTTGAAATTGATCTTGATGATGAGATACGTGCGCTGATATTATTGACTTCATTGTCAAATAACTGGGAAGTTATGAGGATGACAGTTAGCAGTTTTTTAGGAAAATATAAGCTGAAATATTATGATATTTGTGATTTAATTTTGGTTGAGGAGGTGTGCATGAAGGATTTTGGCGAGGCCTTGTGTTCAAGTTTGACGCTGAATGTTGATTCGAGATGGAGATCACATGACGGAAACTCAAATAGAGGAAGATCAAAATCAATGTCTGGTCAGCAGACAACCAACTGGAATTGTGGCAAGACTGACAACATAAAAAGGAACTGCAGGAATCCTAAGAAGAAGGTGAATGATGACGCTAATGTTCTTACTGAAGAAATACGGGATGCACTATTACTGACAGTTCACAGTTGTTGATGACTTGATACTGGATTCAAGAGCTTCCTTCCATACATCTTCCTGCCGGGAATTAATGTGAAATTATGTTCTAGGTAACTTTAGGAAGGTATATCTGACTGATGTAAAAGCTCTTGATGTGGTGAAGATGAGAGACGTTGATATTACACTTCCGAACAATAGCAAATGAACTTTGCAAAAGGTCAGACACGTTCCTGAGTTGAAGGAAAACTTCATTTCTGTTGGGCAGCTCAATGAGGGTGGTTATTCGGTAATGTTCTCGGATAGCACCAGGAAGGTTACCAAAGGAGCATTAGTACTAACTCAGGGTAAGACAACTGACATATTATATATGACTACGAGGGTGGTTATTCGGTAATGTTCTCGGATAGCACCGGGAAGGTTACCAAAGGAGCATTAGTACTGACTCAGGGTAAGACAACTGACATATTATATATGACTACAGATTTACACAGACGTGGACATAATAGTCAGATGTACATTATGGGGAAACTGCATTATGGGGAAACAGAAGAAGGTCAATTTCTTGAAAAGTGTCAGAGCGTCAAAGGCAGGAAAATCTAACCTTGTACAGACAAATGGTGGAGAACCACAGAGCTATAAAAAAAACTTGCAAGATGAAAATTCGAGCAAGTGGGAGTTGACCAAGGAGGAGGAGACAAGTTCCCTGCCAAGGAATCGGACTTGGGAACCAACAGAACTTCCACCAGGGAAGAAAACATTGCACAACAAGTGAGTGTACCGGGTAAAAACTGCGTTTGATGGCAGTAAGAGTTACAAAGCTGGACTCGTTGAAAAGAGTTTTTAGCAGGAGCAGGATATTGCTCATGCAGTGGGAGTTGTAAACAAATACTATAGTAATCTAACAAAAAGCTTTGTGGTACAAGGCTATGTTGACGATGATATCTCAACTAAGGGTGTTACTCGTGAGAAGCTGAAGTTGTGTTCGACTTCAGCTGGTCTTCTGGCTTGAAGACAGGGGCTTTGAGTTATAGAGGTGGAGGATGTCATGTTTGAGGAAAAAGTTAGTACAACTAGTAGATGATGCAACCAGTAAGTGATGCAGTCAATGTTCTAGTTTCCAAGTGGAGGAATTGTTGGGTAATGTGGAGACTCAGTCCATCGCAATTTAATTAGCTTCCTAATTAAGAATCTCACATTCCGCTCACTTACCGCTCACCTAACTCTCACCTACCGCTCTCATGATTTCTATAAATAGCCTCTTATGGCTTATCATAAATAAGCCAAAAGTCAAGCCAAACAAGGCCAAGCCAAATCCTCTGAGAGAGAGAGAGAGGAAGAGAGAGAGAGAGAAGAAGAAGGGAGAGAAGAAAATAAGATTTTCTTGTAAATGTTAGGGAGTTCGAAGGTGTAATTCCTCGAACTAATAAAGTCCTTTGCAGCTCCGTGGACTTAGGCAAATTTGTCGAACCACGTAAATCTATGTGTTGTTCTGGTGATTTTCTGTGTGCTATTTTTTCTCGTTCCATTTTTCGCTTTATTGTCATCGTTTTTCACAACAAAATATCATTCAAATCTTTAACATCACATCAAAAATACAAATTTTTGTGTATAAGTTTATGACAACAAGATGTTATAAGTGTAAACATAAACTTTCGGTGTAAGATAAGTAAATGCATAAGAACTGTGGCGTGCTTATAAAGTTTTTCCTAAATTTAAGTGTAATTCCTCGAACAAATAAAATCCTTTGCAGCTCCGTGGACTTAAGCAAATTTGTCGAACCACGTAAATCTATGTGTTGTTCTGGTGATTTTCTGTGTGCTATTTTTTCTCGTTCCATTTTTCGCTTTATTGTCATCGTTTTTCACAACAAAATATCATTCAAATCTTTAACATCACATCAAAAATACAAATTTTTGTGTATATGTTTATGACAACAAGATGTTATAAGTGTAAACATAAACTTTCGGTGTAAGATAAGTAAATGCATAAGAACTGTGGCGTGCTTATAAAGTTATTCCTAAATTTAAACCTCAAATGAGTTAGCATGAGCAAAAGTCGTCGGACCTGATTGATCCAACACAGGCAATCAGGTTTAGGTAGATTTCTGAACTGAAAGTTTAAGTTGACCTGCTCAATCCTGATCATATGGTTTGTGTTTGGGGATTCTACCAAAGCCAACTCAATCATAATGTGGAGAGGGTAATTTTCGAGATCATGGTGAGCATAGGCTAAAATAAAAAAAATAATAAAAAAATTATCCTTTTCCCTGGAGCACAATTCTTGCTAGGAACATTTTAGAGTCACAGTGTCATACTTTAATGGGAAATGATTGCATCAGCAACATGTCATATCATTTATGCATTACATGATAGCTTTTGAATTTTTTTTCAAATAATCATTTCTTGGACTTGTGATTACACAGGAGCCTTTTGGCACATGTGATGAATTGTCGGCACGCAAACACTCTCGAAAACATCAATATGAACCACTTCTTAATACTACAAATCGGATCAACCAGCCCAAGCCATACAAGCTCCAACATCACAAAATTGAAATAACATTGGACTTTGGCATTAATAAGAGTCAACAATTATAAGAACAATCTGATAATATAACTCCTCAAACATTAGCTGATATTATTCCTATGAAATCAACCAAAACTAATATAGATTTTTAAATTTTTTTATTTCTTAACTTACAAGGTCATAAATATAAGTTTACTGAGCATGTCAAACTGCAACAATATATTTATAGACTTGTCCTTAAAAACAACATTTAAAAACAAAAAACATATAATTTAAAACTCTATTCACCTCGTTGAATCCAAGATACATAATCATATTTAAATCCAAGAATACATTATTTGGATTACTTATTTTTTTATAATGATTTGGTCCTTCATATAATGTCTTTCTAATGTTATATATCATAATGATTTTTCATTTACTAGAAAATCATATAATATATCCTTTTTTTAATATGATAAGATTGTACTTCAATTTTTTTTTGATTCTACATATATTTATTAGAAATATTCCTAGAATATCCATTTGTCAAAATTATCAATATTTTTGCAACTAGAATGCTTTAAAAATTTATCATTTCTCCAACACGCACCATGTTCTATGACACTACCATTATTTGTATGCAAGATTTACATTAATTTATTGAAATTGGTACTTCGCCCAAAATTTGTTTGATTGCAAGTCGATTTCGATTACTAGAACTAAATGAAAATATGACACTAAATAGGACGCAATGGAGAAAAAGGATTCATGTAGCCGTCCCCACGTAGTGGGATTAAGGCTTTGTTGTTGTTGTTGTGCAAGTCGATTTCGAGCACTAGATAGCTCACCAAAATCTTTGAACCAAGTTGAATGATATAAAATCATAGATGATAACATACAAATTATGTATAAATTTATACAAGTACAAGTCTATGTTACTTGTTAGAGATTCTTGATATTGATTTTCTATTAATGAATATTAACTAAAAGATAAAACATTTATCGCATTTCATCAAAATGGATGGGTTTCCTATGATATGTATCAAAATTAAATATGCAAGAAGATAAATCTACAAACTCACATTCGTCCTTTCACTTCTATACATTGGGAAGCACTTATGCTAGCACTCTTCAGTAAGCTCCGCGTGCTATAAGTCGATCTGTTTTGCACATTTTCTGCAGCCACAAAATCGCCAGATACCATAACCTGTTGAGATTTGGAAGGGCTGTCATTGCTTAAATTAATAGCCCCAGCTGTACATAGCCTTTCAGAATCATTCTCTGTATCAGCCTTTTCTTCTTTAGCTGGTAAAACTCTCTCCCTGAAACCAAGATGCAAATCATTACACTATAGGGTCAAGTTAATAAAGGAAAATGGTGCTCATCATACTAATCTTCAATTGAACATTTTAATGTTTTACCTAGGCAAAGAAGTATTCTGCCGCAAAATTGGAGCAGCTCCTTTCCCCTTCCCAGGATGCTCTTCAAAATGAGCGAATTGCCGCTTAAATCGTTCAACTCCACTGTAAAAATAGGCTTTATAAATATCCATAAACAGTGTGGTAGATAGCTAAAGCCAGAACCATCTTTAAGATAATAAAAACAGGTACAACAACCACGCAAGATTTTAAAAGTCATGAGCCACCCTACACTCTTTACTTCCAACAGCTTCGAGCTTCATTTACCAGCTGCATGACAATTTCATTGTAAAACTATTGTAAAGTTTCTATGGTTCTCATGCCGAATATATATTGTGCATCGACTTACAATTAGTTTAGTAGATAGTAGTAGATTGATTAGGATGAGTAATTAGCCTAATGCATAAGTCTATAAATAATCCCATTTATCTTGCTTACATTTTCTTTCGATTTTAGAAATTTGAAAATTCTAAATGTTCAAAATGAGATCATGATTTTTATCCATGGTGCATTTCTTGATTTCATTACCATCAATTTTGCCACCATAATTTTCGTTCGCCGCCACATTCTTGTCATCATTTTTAATAGTCCACTTCAAAATTATCATTCAATGAAGCTACGAACTTCATGTAAAATCACCGTCTCAGAACACTGCCTCATAACGATAGCCCAACAGAAATATCATGTATCCTTCACGTCCAAGATCTCTGCATGATTACGCATGACAATTTGGTGCCTTCCAACGCGACCATGCCCAGTGCCAACACAATCACGAATCGTGGCTCTAGCAATTCCTCGTAAACTACTCAAAATTTTTTTGAACAGAATCTGGCGGAGCAAGCAGGGGGCTGTGGGAAGTGCGGCAGCAATCAGCAGCTGTGGAGGGGAAGGCGGCAAGAAAAGGGAAGTGTGAAGGGCAAGAACACGAGGAGATAACCACCCCCTTGAAGCAGGATATAGGCGGAGGGCCACTTTTTCTCGAATAGAACCCTAGCAAGGGAGAAAGACGCCGCCGGTAGAAATCTGAAAACCAAATCTGACCTAAAACACAGAAAATAGCATATAAAAATCCTTAGGGTAAAGAGGAGTGAGCCCCCCGCCAAATAAGAGAGACTTGTGTGCTAAGGAGGTCCACCCGATCTAAATTCTGCCTGAATCGAGCCAAACGTATGGCATATGTTGCACCTGTGCGAGTCAAGGCGTTCTCGTGTCAGTCTCCCGGAATTGTGGAAGCTTCAATCTTATATGTCGAAGTCAAAGCTTCTAGTTCTTTGTAGCATTAAGTCAATTCTACAACATTGAAAGTAGCAAAAATATTGTAATCCTCTGGCAGGTCGATCTTTTAAGTATTGTCATTCAACTTTTTGAGAATCCTGAAAGGTCCATCTACCCTAGGCTTGAGCTTCCCAAAGGATCCAACAAAAAACCTTTCTTTCTTCAACCTAATCCACACTAGATCCCCTTCTTGAAAAGCCACATTTTTCCTAGCCTTGTTTGCCTCTGCTTGGTGATCTCATTTCCCACTTCCTTGAGTAGCTTCTGAATCTCTTGCACCCTCTCAGCATCCTCATTAGTCTCTGATGTTGAAAGGAGCGATACCAAGTCAAGTGAATTGAAAGGGTTGCACTCGTACACGATCTAAAATTGGGTGTGTCCCGTGGCCTAACTCACATATTTGTTGCAAGTAAACTCAGCTTTCGCTATAATCATATCCCACTGTTTAATATTATTTCCCACAAATCACCTCAGAAGATTCTCCAGACTCCTGTTAACCATCTTTGTTTGATTGTCGTCTATGTATGAGCTACTGAACTGAATAGAAGCTTAGTGTCAAGCATTCCCCTATGGTCCTCCAGAAATGGCTCAGAAATTTGACATATCTATCGGAAGTGATGATCCTGGGTACCCGTGTAGTCTTATGACCTCTTAGAAGTACAAATTAGCGACATGCAGTGAATCCAGTGTCAAGTGACAGTATAAAATGAGTAAACTTTGAGAATCTGTCCATCACAACTATCACAGAATTCTTGTTGTGTTCTCAAAAGACCAACCATAAAATCAATGGTAACATCCACCCACGGGGTCTCCGACATCGGTAACGGAGTATATAGTCCTACATTATGTCCTCTGGTTCTGGTCACATGACAAATTCTGCATTGGGTGACCTGTCGCTATACATTTCTCGTTAGTCGAAGCCAAAATAATGTCTTCTCTCATGAGTGCAAGTGTCTTATCCTTGCCAAAGTATCCTGCAAGTTCTCCACTACGGCTCTCTCAGCGAACATCTAGGAATACACAACTTACTCTGGTGGAACATGTAACCATCAGCGTTGCGATACTATTTGATAGGCTTCTCTTGACTCATCTCCCAGATCTTTCTGAAATCCACATCTATCTCGTACAACTCTTCACTACCTCAAAACCTATTACTCAAGTCTACATAAAAGTGATCAGCAAATGACGGCGGATCAGTGCATCTGTTACTCGATTCTGGCTTCTCGTCTTATGTTTAAGCACAAATTAGAACGACGCCAAGAACTCCATTCAAGATGTGTGTCGACCCTTTAGCTTGTTCTGACTGTTCAAGAGCTTCAAAACCTCATGATCTGTGAATAAGGTGAATTCGCTCGCCGGTAGGTACTGACTTCAGTGATTAAGAGCTCTCCTGAGCTACATCTGTGCACTGGAATTTTTCAGAGTTGTAATTGGCTGCAGCTCCTGATAAATTGCCTATAGAATGATGTCAGTCTCAAAAAACTCTCAACTCGGTAAAAGACTGAGGTGTTGCCTAGCTCATAATGGCATTGATCTTTATGGGATCCATCTGAATGCATGCACTAAACATAATATAGCTCAAAAAACATACATATACTGTCAGGAAGTGACACTTCTTTTGATGGGCATATAGTTTCTCTGATCGCACGCCTTGAAGACTGTTCTCAAATGTTGTAAGTGCTCCTCTTCGGATCTGTTGTAACCGGAATATCATCGAAGCACACCACTACGAACTTCTCAACGTGAGCTCGGAACACTTGATTAATCAATCACATGAACGTGTTGGGCACATTGGACAGTCGGGGCATGATTGTCCACTTGTTTAATCTATCTCGGGTCTTGATAGCAGTCTTCCACCCATCCCCTAACCCCATCCAGAGCTGGTGATACCCGCTGTGTAAGTCAATCTTGAAAAATACAATGGATACTTGCAACTGGTATAAGAGATCGTGTAGGTGAGGTATGGAGAACCTATATTTGATAGTAAGCTTGTTGATGACCCAACTGTCAATGCACATTCTTCACTGGATGCTCTGCTTTCTCCTCCATTTCCTCGACGACGCCCTGCTCTGTGAATGAAACAACTCGGCTCATGGGATAGATGGAGGTTTTGACCGCAATCGTGGCACCTAAAGCATCTCCTGGCAGGCACTGTACTGGGCAAATTACCCTTTTCAGGTTTCTTTCCGCTAAAGATTTGTCTTATTACTTCCTTGTCCGGTCTTCCCAACTCCTACAGGTGTAGCCTTGTTGGTAGTTGCAGGTATAGGTGATTGTTTAAATGAGGGTGACTGTCTGTGTTGTCTCTATTGTCTTTCCACCTTCAAGGCTAAGGTTTGGACATCTCCCGATGACCAATAGGGCTGCAGTTACACAATATTATCAGCTGGCATCAGGCCCCCCAGATATCCGTAGTCGTGGCACCTAAAGCATCTCCTGACAAGCACTATATTGAGCAAATTACCCTTTCTGTGTCTCTTTCCACTCAGATATGTTTTGTCACTTCCCAATTCGGTCTTCCCAACTCCTCCAGGTGTGGCCTTATTGGTAGTTGTAGCTGTAAGTGGTTGTCTAAATGAAGGCGATTATATGTTTTGTCTCTGCTGTCATTGAAATTTAGACTATCATCCCTTTCTCCCCTTCGACTCTCCATATCATGATCGAGAGTATTTTCCTTTGGGTCCCGTCATCAATCTCCACAATCATTTGCTAAAGTTGACGAATCTCTCGTTATAATTCTTCCCAGGTAGGTCCTGGCATGTTTCTCCTTGGTGACATTGTTATAATTTGGATTTGTGAAATTGAAAGAAGGTATTTGAGGATGGGAAAGAAAATTTTTGGAGTGGAGATGATTTGGGTATGGTGGATGCTAGAAACCCTAAGATATGAATAGGGTTAGACTAGCTCAAATGCCAAATGATATCGAAGTTAACAAGAAACTGCAACGGAATAAAAATAATATTGTTGAAATTCAAAGAGAATTACAACCAAAGACGCTTGAAACAAAAAAAAAAATGACAACATAAACGCAAAAGACTCCCTAGGACGAGGTTTCAGAGTTGAGGGTTGGGACCAATGCAGTGGAAACGAAGAGTGGTATGTGGTAGATAGGCTTCAAGGGCACAAAGGAGTGGTGGTTTGGCAGCAGGACAACAAATAAGGGGTTGTGGAGGGGCGCAGCAGCTGGTCGGAACTTAATTGGTACAGCTGGACAGCACGCAGAGGGTTGTGGAAGATGCAGCAACAAGCAGCGACTGTGGAGAGGGTAGCAGCAAGCAAGGGGAAGTGGGAAGGGGAAGAACAAGAGGAGATAACTGTTTACCTCAGTTTTGGATGAGGGTTATGGATCTTTTCTTTAGTGACTAAGATCTAATCTTAAGACTATCCTAATGAGTATCTTAACATTATAGAAATGGTCCTCACCTTCTCCTTAGAAATTTCAACCAAATCTTCGTTCTCTATGTTAGTTTCATAATCATCATGATCATCATAAACATTGCATTTTCATATCACAATATTGCAATCATTACACCCATGAGACTAACCAAAATTATTTGAACTCAGTTTCCCCTAAATGCCCCACTTGAATATTCTAATTCTTCAAAATTCCCCAAAACTGTCATTGAATCACAAAATTCCCTTCAAACTATTTGATATTATAATTTAGACAATTTAAAGTCTGAAAATTGCAAAAATATCTAATTTTCCAAAAAAATTACCAAAATACCCCTGGAGCCCAAAAATACACAATTTTCCAAAATTTCCTAGAGTCACCAATAAATCCTAAAAATCACACCAAATTATTCCTTATGTCTTCCTAAGAATTTTGATTATAATATTGTCATATTTCTGGACAATTTTTTGGTATCTCGACACCAAAATAAAGAATACTTAAAAATATTTTGGGGATCATAAAACCTTCCAAGTTGATCGAAAATGACCCCGAACACTATCGTTTGACTCCAAATTTCTTCTTGAACCACCTCGAGGCTTCAAATTAATCTTTTGACCACTCTGACCAAAGTTGGCCAAAATTACCAAAATATTTTTTTGACTTAATTTTTTACTCGTTTAGCCAAATCAACCCAAATTGAACCCAAACGACCTCCGATTAATCCCAAATTTTGGGCGTTGAAAATTAAAATCTTGTTTTACCTAAAAATACATGATTTTGGTCATGCCTAGGGTCATATCATGGTGATCATATGATAGACCTATTTTTACAAGTTTTTTGCACATATCTTGATCACATTCATTCATGCATCAATTGAAGTCCAAATCACTCCAAATTTGGTGTGGTGGTGTTTTATAATGTTCTTAACATTACTTTATAGGAGTTTGGTCAATCACATCATGATTTCATACACTTCATGTTCAAAGCTCTATTTTTCAGGCCTCATTGTGCATGGCATAATCATATTTAAATTTCTTCAAAATCATGTCAAATTCATCATGGTGGGTGCTTAGGATATCCCTAACACAACTTTACATGTTCTTAGCCACTAGATCACCAATTCATAGACCTCATGTTCAAATTTCACAACTCTCAGGGAAATTTTGAAATCTCATTAAATCATCGATTTTCATGTCAAATAATCTCAAATTTACATAAAACTTGTCCTAATCATATTTTACATCATCATAAACATCATCGTTAAAAAAATTTAACAAAATTGCACCATTCTTTTTTTCATGAAAAACACCTCTCATATGGCTTATTTTGAGATTATTCCCTTTCAATTTCATATAATTCAATTTCATATAATTAGGGATCAAGATCATATTAAGTCACATCCTCATTATAATTCATATATTCAAGAAAATTCTCATTAAAAAATTAAATCATTTTGGTGGTCATATACATCATATTCATACATTGGAAATATCATGCACATGGGCCCTTTTCATGCTCACATTTAAACCCAATATCCTTGCATTTGGGCTACCCTTTGGGTTTGATTTTATATCTCACTCCTCCAGCAAGTTGTGGATTGCTTAACCACTGAAAATATCATCATTACATTTAAGCATGGGTTGTTTTTTAAGCCATCTTTGACCTTACCCATGCTTCCTTGTTTTTGCCTTCTAGCCCACATAATTATGATTTTTTTTAGGTGTCACCCCCTTACAAGCCCACTCCTTTCCTCCATGTCTTGCTAGAGATTTTGGACTCTTAACCCATGCCTAAAACAACAGGTACATTAACTTAAACCAAGCTTGATCAAGGAAGGTATGTAGAGAGATCCACCTATTAAATTTGATTGGACATGCTAGCTATATAAAGCCAAAAGAGTAGCTACTCTATCCCTGACTGACCTATGGCTTCACCTCCACCCTAAGCCAACAAAATCCTTCTACCTCAGCCCCCTTTCCACATCAATTCTCCTCCCCCATGCTCATGAAAAGCTTAAAACCCAAATGGAAGAGAAAGAGAGGGGAGAGACCCACCTTTCCATAGAGTCATCAAACTCACCTGCACCCTTAAGCAAAGTTGTGCTCCTTGACCTAAGGAACACAACCACCCCCACCGCCGCCGCCGGAAAAACCATTTGAGGCTCACAGTCACCTTGCGATTTTGCACAAAAAAAAACTCTTTCAAAACTCGCCAATATTGTTACATTAACTTCCTTAGGTCTTTAGGAGATCAAAACAATCATTTTTCATATTTCCCACGGCTGCTAACGCCTCCTCCAAGCGAAGCCGAGTCAACTCCGACGAACCTCCAACCCAACGTGAAAATCAAGTCATTTCAACGCCACAAGGACTTGGAGACGCTCAAGGAAGCCTTATTATTCAAACTTAATTGAGGACAAACCTCTTAAGCTCAAGTATATGTCTTAAATCAAAACGATAATCCTGAACTATCCTTCCTTCCAGATCAAAAAATAGATTACAAAGCACACAAGTATCCGTATGGATATGATCTACTCTTCGAGCTGAACAAAACGAGCCCAAGAAAGCAAAATTTGGTTGCGAATCGGCGGAGAACGGACTCCGAGAAGTTTCAGCCATCGGTTCTCCTCCATGCGTTCGTCGTAGGTTCCGGCGTCGCGAGGGTCGCGTGAGGGAGGAGGAGATACTATAGCAATTTCTTTTTTTTAATTTTATTCAAGAAATTATAACCAAACTTCAAAATTACATAATCTTTTGTAGAAAACTCGAAAAAATAAACTGAAAGATGTTATGAACTCAGGAAAGTGAGAAAAATTTTTTTAAGTTAAAATCACGATTTTTCATCAATTAAATATTTTTAAATTAATTTTTGAAGTTCTGAAGTATTTAAATCATAAAAATTAAAATATAAATGAGAAAAATATGAAATTTGACAGAGATATTAAATGACTTGGAAACAAATTTGTCTGATTTTTCCAAGTCGTCTTGATTTATTTGTAGGAAAATATGAAATTTGACAAAGATATTAAATGACTTGGAAACAAATTTGTTTGTTTCCGTCTAATTTTTCCAAGTCGTCTTGATTTATTTGTAGGGAGAGTTCTTTTTTATAATGAAATGGGTCATTTTAAATAATTAAAAAAAATAAAAAATGTTGAATTACCAAATCCCTCCTGAATTTATTCTTTGATTATAAACAGATATTGGACACCTTAAAACTATATTTAAAACCATCGTAATAATCATAATTTACTAATTATGAGAGTAGGTTTGAGTTAGGTTACGTTAGTCTAACCTGAGCTCAAGTTAAACATGGTATAGCCTATTTAGGGTTCATGTCGGTCTCCTAACATTAGTGAGACTGATCTGAATTCTTTCGCTTAGGATTAACCCAATTTAAACTCAATTCTTGATTAGCCAACTTCGTGGTTGGATTACTTAGCTAACAAATCTAATGTACATAAGCCCAAACCTTAGAATTAGTCATCCTAAACGAATAGGATTAGCTAGCTTAAACTATAGGTTAGTTAACACTAAACTGATAGGATTAGCTAAGCCTAAACCCTAGGTTAGTTAACCCTAAATCAATAGGATTAGTTAACATAAACCTTAGGTTAGTTAACCCTAAACCAATAGGATTAGTTAACCTAAACCTTAAGTTAGTTAGCTCTAAACCAATATGATTAGCTAAGCCTAAACCCTAGGTTAGTTAGCCCTAGACCAATAAGCCCAATATGATTAGCTAAGCCTAAACCCTAGGTTAGTTGGCCCTAGACCAATAAGCAGCCTTAAACCAATAAGATTAGTTAACCTAAACCCTAGGTTAATTAACCCTAAACCAATATGATTAGTTAACCATAGGTTAGTTAACCCTAAACCAATAAGTCTAAACCAATAGAATTAGTTAGCTTAAACCTTAAGGTTAGTTAGCCTTAAACCAATAAGATTAGTTAACCTAAACCCTAGGTTAATTAACCCTAAACCAATAGGATTAGTTAGTCTAAAATTAGGTTAGTTAACCCTAAACAAATAGAATTAGTTAGCCTAAACCCTAAATTAGTTAACCCAAAACCAATAGGATTAGTTAACTTAAACCATAGGTTAGTTAGCCCAAAACCAATAGGATTAATTAAACTAAACATTATGTTATTTAGCCCTAAACCAATAGGATTAGTTAATTTAAACCTTAGGTTAGTTAGCCCTAAACCAATATGATTAGTTAACATAAATCTTAGGTTAGTCCTAAATTAATAGAATTAGTTAACATAAACCTTAGGTTAATTAACCCTAATCCAACCTTAATCTTTAGGTAAAACAAATATGAATCATAACTTAGTCTTAAGCTAATCCTACCCTAAATCTTAGATTAGAACCTAACTCACAAGTTGAACATAGGAGAATCTTTTAGGTATAATATTGAATCTAAATTAAACCTAAACTCCTCAATTTGAACATCAATTAAGATGGGTAAAATTCACATAAAACACATTAAAACTTAAATTTAAACTAAATTGAACACGACAAAACTTTAAAACATGGCTTTGAGGTTAAGTCAGTTTCAAAATTGTCAACATCACATAAATAATAACAGGTGAACAAAAATAACTAAAATAAAACATTTAAACACTTAAAATTCGACAACAAGATGTAAACAATGTAAACAACTTAAAACATTTCAACCCTAAAATCGATAAAGTAACTCAAGGATCAATTAAATCTTAATTACAAATATCACATAAGACAATTTTAACCCATTTTGTTGTAGTTTACGAAGATTTTTTGGACGATGCAGCCTGTGGATGTTGACAAGAATCTTCCGGTCTTTGTGGGCAGCCACCTCTTGGACTAAGTAAACTAAGGCACCCGACAACCCGGGACGACAGAGCCATAAACATCTTGACTGAGTTACCATTAATTAAATAATTAAAATTTAATAAAAATTTGATAAAATATTATTTCTTCATTTGCTCTATTTATTGTTTTATGTATCTCAATGCATGTTATTTTACTGCTTTTATCAAAAATAGAATGCACGTATTAAGGACAAATAATGAAGAAATAAAAGTTGTTTAGATTAGGGAGAATCTAGAAATCATAACACTAGGGATTTACTTAGCTTAAATGAACTTAATTTTGGCTTAGGTTTGAACTATACCTCCACCACCTTTTAATTAATTTACTGTGAAATTATTGAAACAAATAAAACTTTTAATAATAAGATCATAGTATCTCAAGACTTGAAGACACTTCAACAAGGAACTTGGAGCAGACTTCGTGGGCAGCTCATCCAAGACCTTCCTTTAGTTTAAATAACAATCCTTAGGATTCTGAGGCTGTCTTTTATGACATGAAACCTCTATTTTTGTTAAGTTTCTGCATAATCCCGATATGCAGCATGTCCTAACTTGTTTTAGGATTCTGAGGTAGTCACTCGACGTAAAACCTTCTATTTTTCTAGGTTTTTTGTGTAAATCATCATTATATAAATCTAAAAAATCTAAGCCCTAATTAATAAAACTGACAAGAGTTAACTTAAATTAATATCATCCTAAATTGAGTCAAACATTAGAATAGTTTGGAGATTACCAAGAACTTGATTACCAAGAACTTATTCTAAACTTATTCTAGACCTTTAATCTCTTCTATTTTTCTTCCTTTGATTCTTAAAACAAAATCTTTCATCTTTAAACCAATTCCTATTAGAAATTTCACAATCATGTTTGTTGAAAACCCTTTCTTTTGAATTCATGAAAATAAAAGATTCCTAATTTTTATCGAGAGTTTTCTTAAATGATCCATTTGCTTAAGATATAATTAACTATAGAGGCTTGCCCTTATAGGAAACTCAAAAGAACTCAATTAATATAAACCTTATCAGCTTAAAATAAAATAGTTTCACAGACCAAACATATATCATACATTTTTTTAGTTTATTTGATTGAGCCTCACGATCAAATCATGTGATTATCTTTACCCTATTTGACTCTCATATCGAATAGGGGAATCTGTCGGTCATCATACAAACTTGCAGATCAAACGGAAGTCATTTATTTTTAGAGTTTATTATCAAATGGTGTATTATCTTTCAGGGCGGTACATTACTCTTGATTAGCTCGATTATTCAAACTGTTGCAATCAATGACATCAGTTTAACCTCATTTTCTTCAAATTATTCTTCAAATTAAAATACAATTAAAATACCTAATTTTTAAATACTATATTACACTAAATTAAACCACACCCAGTCGTATGGCGACCGAAAATAACGACCACCTCGGAGCAGGATACAGTTGGAGCCTCACTCGTCTTTGGATACATCTCTAGCAAGAGAGGAAGACACTAATGACAGAAATCTGAAAAATCAAATCTGACCAAAAACACAAAAAAAAAAAAAACATATATATAGTCTTGGGGTAAAGAGTGGGCCCGGCTCCAAATAGGAGGGACATGTGCGCTAAGGAGGTCTGCCCGATCCCGATTTCACAGATCGAGTTGAGCTTGTGTGGCAATTGTTGTGCCCACACGGGTCCGGGCCTAGGTGCTCCCACATCAACAAAGTGTAAGATAGTTATGAGAGGAAATTGTTGATGTGAATTTACTTATGATTAATTTAGTAGTTATAAATGGATTAATTATGATGTGTAATTAGCTTGGCTAAAAATGTTCAAGATGAGATTAGAATTCATCAAATATAAGATTTATATGCATTAGAGGAACTAATGGATTTTTTTATTTTTTTTCAGTAAAGGATTAGATGGTTGAATGGAAGAAAATGTCTACATATATTACATTTCATGCTAGCTAAAAACTCGTCATCTTGAATATTCATAGTAACCAGTGAATGATGTTACCTTGGGTACATAAAGCTAGTCTGCTCTCCTCCACGAAGATACTCTTTAAGCATTTGAGGATGATACTCTAGAATCTGTTAGCCTTATTAGAAATTACTCATGCTGAAATGTGCAATGATTAGGAGTCAAAATATTATAATAAGATAACCAATGTCCTACTCTTTTACCTCTCGATAGATTAATTCTCGTACATCTTCTTTAGTCAATTTCCTCCTTTCAAACTCAAATTCTAGTTTTGAAATTGGCTGGGTTGAAGGTTCCCGCTCTACATTTGCCAATCCATAGAAATATGGATCTGATAGTGCCTGACATAAAAGAATATCAAGTATCACCTTATATTTACTGAAACCATATATTTCCTATACAAAGGAATTGATTTAACATTCAAAGTACTTTAAATTTAAAGCAAATTAGCCTTATACAGCACCTCTTCAGCACTAGGACGATCTTTAGGATCAAAAGCAAGCAAACGTTGAAGTAAAGAAAGCGCCAAAGGATTTACATTGCGGAACTTCTTAGAGAAGGGAACTGGGACTTTTTTGCACATGCTATTAAGATATCTTTTAGCCTTTTCATTTCGAATCTGCATAATTACAAAAGAAAAACATATAAAAAATAAAATCAGAGTTAAGAACAAGCCCAGGCCTTTAGTGCTTATTAGAACATGCAGTTAACTACAAGTTGCAAACTTTGGTTCTCATCATATCTTGACATATGGAGCTATTTAAACTCCTAAAGCAAGAAGAAAAAAAGAAGAGATAAAAAAGGGAAAATCTTATTCATTCATTTCAAGTGTTATCCTCTCTAAATGGGGAGAATAAAGTGATATCTCAAGTTAAATAACTTTTAATTAATCTACTTTCAATGACACTATATAAAATCTTATGCTACGGATTCACAATATTACTCGTCTCACAACAACCATGCCCCAAGATCGAACAATGAATTGCACAGAAATATGAGAAATGAAATGAATTATTTGGCAGTTAAAGAAAATGTAGACCGGTGGGCACTTGAGGAACTCCTTCAATTCATCGCTTTTGGTAACCAAGAAGGTGGTGTTTATACCTCCAACTAAGATTCTAGTTTATCAATCTTGCCCATCCAACTGTCTTTTCAGCAAACGGATTCGCAAAAAGTGATACATACTATGTAAAGGTTGATCTACAAAAGCAAATTCACTGATCTCAAGAAAATGACAAAAATATTTTAGGACTTCTTGCTTGAAAAAAATTGTTCGCTATCCGATCAAACAATGGTTCTGGCACAAAGAAAGTGTGGACAACAATGTGTATTGAAAGTTATTTGTGCCTATGATCGTGGCGATGTAGTTACCTTGACAAGTCCTCGCCATCAAAAACCAGTATCATTATTAGGCAAAGGAGCGGATCTTGATGATAAGATTGATGATGGCTTGGGGAAACTGCAAAGCCTAAGGTAAAGTTGAGATTGTCTGGCGATCTGTGCGTGGACTACAAATCTACACTGAATTGGTTGACAATCTTAGATGTTGAAGTATGGAAGCATTGTGCACAAGATATTGGTAAATCAAGAGATGGCAATGATTAAGTACATTTTTTTGGCTACAAGTTTCTCGAGTAATGGCATCAATGGTGTGGGTTGGGGCAAATGTAATTGTAAAAAACTCGAATGAGTGCGGATGTTTGTAGAATCTTAACAGAGTAGTGATGTCTTCATACATGACTAAGACTAAAGAACTGACAAAGGTGAAATTGACCGGTGGATGAGTCATCGACATGATTGTACTCGACAAAGTACTACAATGATAGTATGTGCGTAGGGAAGATAGAGGTTCGATTAAACATGGATGGTAAAAATTGTATTTTAATATCGAAAGGTGAATTTCTAGAATTGGTAGAGTAGTGAGATCGATGAAAGCACCGTTGATGAGAACATCATCTCAGATGAATATTTCAAGTTGCTCCAAACTCCCAAAAAAGAAGAAAACGAAACTTAAGATATATGTAGAGAAAATTTTATTCATTATTATTTAATTAATCTACTTTTAAATACTTGCTAATTACAATCTTAAGTTACAAATTCATAAAATTTATGAGAATATCATCTCAATGAAAACGCCTCTAATAGAACCTCGTTTGAATTTGAATTTTTTTAAGATATACAAACACCTTAAAAAATGAAGAAAAATAAAATGAGATGAAAGAAAAAAAAAAGTTTATTCATTTATTTTACATATCATCCTCCCTAAATGAGATTATTTATAGAATGTAATGTTATTTGAAGCTAACAAATTAATGTACTTATAATTACCAACTAATTACATACTTAGGTTGTGGATCCCAACTAGTTAATAAAACAAAGTGAAGCATCGAAAGAAGAAGAAAAAGGAAAATAGCAATAAAAGGAGGGTCCTAAAAACTAAAGAGTAGAGAGAGCGAGAGAGATATAAGATAGAAGGGGGAGAGAAGAGAGTTGTTTTCAAAAGATTGCAAACATTTTTATTCAACTACATGATCCCAAAATACAAGCATGATGTTCTTTTTCATAGGAATAGAGTTACAAGAAAAAATAAATAAATAAATCAAGCCTAAAAATATTCAAACTATTAAAATTTAAACATAAAATTATCCCTAAAAAAAATTTATCCCAAAACTCAATTTAAATGAATTAATTCTTAAAATATAAAAATAATATAATTTATTATGCTATATGAATTTTTTTGGGCTTTCAAGAACTCTACTTTAGAGAGTTGAAATATTACTTGACAAAGAACTCAACAATATCAACTATCCTGCAGAGTCAGCTCTATCCATCCTAATGAAGAAAAATAAAAGATAAGTTCATTTTGTAGAAAGATGACAAATGGGAATTCTATCCCAATGAGAAAGAAAATAAATAATACTACTATATCATTAATGAAAATATAAGACTATCATAAATCCTCAAAAACATTATAAAAAATTGGATAGATAGAAGCTTGGAAGTCTTCACGTACATTGCTAGATTGACCTATCGCAACTAAGTTATTGTCTGATTGAACTTGCCTTTTTTCAATGGGTTTTATGGTTAGATTAGTTGTTTGGGGTATGTTGGTTGAAGCCATGTGGGGGGAAACATCGTTGCATCAAATGCATAAATGGTAAGCAACCGGTTTAGGCAAGATGAGAAGAAAGGATAGCGATGCAGAGTGTGCAAGAAATGCAATTGAGTGGGTGAGAATAAAAAAGGAAATTGCTAATGCGATGAGGCCAAATAAGGTAATTATAACAACAAGTGCATTGGAGATGAAGATAATAAGCTTCCTGCAAAGGACAACGATAATTAAGATGGGATGCAAAAGAATTCATTGGTTGTGGAATCAACATAGGCAGCAGTAAGACCGGGGAGTAGATGAGTAATCTTGTATAATAGGTCAATGTTTTAGTGGCGTAGAGGAAGACAATGATGGTTGCGAGTTCAAGATAGTTGTGATATGCGATCGATTGATCCATTGTAGCCTCATCTGCTAGTTTGCCATAATTGCAATCATGTAACCGTGATGCGATGGAGAGCTTAGGCGAGTTCCAACGATGAACTAATGAGCGATAATAGATGAAGGAAAAGATAAAATGAGGGCTTTCACTATTAAGTTGTTGATTACCTGAACAACTTCCCATTTGCATGAGTGATTGTGATCTAGAGTTAGATTTCATCACTTAAAGAAAAAATCAATACTTAAGGTAAGCATAGCAGTTAGCTAGGAGAGAGGTGTCATGTTGGATCGTAAATGTGCCATCTCAACATGAGGATGAAGTTAGCAAGCTATAACATGAAATTGAAGAGAAGTGGGGGTAAAAGACGTTGATGTGTCCAAAAGCTATTTGATGCAAGAAACTAGTTAAGGAATGGATAAGAGGTGGGTAATAGATTGTAGATGAGGTGTTGTGATTGTTACTGCCACATGAAACAAAATGGTTCAAGGAAAGAAAGAGAAAGGAAATGAACACTTAAAAGCCAAAACCATTAGGAGAGAGAAAGAGAAGAAAGGGAGATAAAAAGGAGCTTTGAAAGAAACCAAAGCAAGAAGTGAGGCAATCAAGTAAAGCCCAAATATCTTCACTCAATTCATTAAATTTAAAATGCAATACATGACTTTTTTATTCATAAAAATATGTATACAAGATGAGAACAATTTTGAAATCAAATTTAACTTCATCCAAAATAATTTTTACTATTAAAAATAGTTCCACATTAGCAAGCTTTAGTTAAACTAAAATTAATAATGATACAGCACAACACAACAAAATAAGAAAAAAAAAAGAAAAGAAATGAGCACTTAAAAGAGGGACTTGCGATGAAAAATAGAAAAGCGGGAGAGAAAGATAGACACCATAGACAATTAGGAAGAAAATGAACCAAAGAGAGAAGCGAGGATGAGTAAACTCAAATATCTTTATTCAATTCATTAATTCTAAAATACCAGACATGGAGGATGAGTAAACTCAAATATCTTTATTCAATTCAGTAATTCTAAAATACCAGACATAACTCCCTTATTTATTTACTCCTTTAACCAAGAAATAGGATTACAATATAAGATCAATTCTGAAATCAAATTTAACCTTACCCAAACTAATTCAAATTTAAACCCAATTTCTAAAATGGACAAGTCATTCAAAATCCTAATTTAAACAAAAATAGATCCATAAATGCTAATCTATTCGTTTTTAAGCTATGATAAGCACAAAAAAGCACATTTTTAGGTTACTAAATTTTGAATGTGATTTTTTTATATAAAAATCGGGGATTGTAAGGACCCAATGAGTTGTTTAGCTATCCATGTGGCCTAATTAAGAAGATTAACACTAAATAAATTTATTAATCGATGAACCATTTAATCACTACATCAAGATGAATTGGTTTAATTAATACAGGCTAATACAATTTTAAGAGAATAAATTATGTGTTAGGTGAATTTGTATAAGTAGATTTTATGTTACAACAAAATAATTAAACAATATGTTCTAACTAATACTTATATATTACATACTACAAAACTATATTACTTGTATTAATTAGAACATATATAAGGGACAACTAAGGCTAAAATGGCATCAAACATAGAGAGGGTGAGAGTGCGAGTGAGGGCGAGAATGGAGAGTTGGTAAGCAAGGAGTTAGAGTGTTATTCAGAGTTAATGGAACAAAGCTAGTGAGTGTATGAGAGTCTGTAAGGCATGTGGAGATAGGCAACTCATTCAGGTTTCAGCTACTAAGGTCTCTTAACTATTTATTTTCTTCACATGAGAATGATTTCACGAGGACTTGTGTCAAGGGAGAGCAAGCACATGAATAGTGAAGTACAATTGAGAATTATATATGTACTTGTGAAGGAGAAATCATGTTAGAAAAAGAATAAATTAATTCATTGTCAATTAGTTCATATGTAGGTGTGATTGCTTACTTTGTGAATATGGTATATAACTAAGTTCAGGTTGGCTCAAATACTCTGGGTAAGATAATTGAAGAAGTATCTAACTTTTCATTCTTTAGGCCCATTTGTTAAATCATCAAACTATTATCACACAAGAAATAGTTTGATAAACTAAATAAGCAAACACAATGATACACATAACAAGCCCCACCAATTTTCATTCTATTCATTCTATCTTGTTGAAGTTGTAGTCAATATTTTTGAGCCGCTTGACTAGTCCGCAATTGCCAGCCTATTCATCAAATTCAGGCATTTGCCAATCAGATGGCATAGAGAGGAACTTGCAGTGACTGCGTTGCTCCAAAAGATATATTCTTTGGTATTTCTTGCTCATAATTTTGAGACAAAAATTTTGACCATAGGTTAATGATATATCAAAATCTCTAGAAACAAACACTATATTTGAACTTAAAAAAGGCCAAGATATGGTGCGGCAAAAGAGTTGGTGCGTAGAATAATTATAGCCTTTGAAAAGATGCTCCCTATGATAGCCAGAATGTAATGCTTTCAAAGAGTAGTGCAAAGCATTAAGTATCATCTAGAGATTTCAGCCACATTTAACAACTATATATTCTTCGTTTGAATGTTTCCAGCATTCTAGGTATGTTGGTTTATGTAGTCAATAGAAAAAGCCAAACTAATATGATCCTAAAAATATTTGCTGATGACAGTGATTGCTTCATCTAAATGATCTCATTAACCTAAAGTTTAGCTGAGCGACTAGTTTCAGGTCAGAAAATGTACTTCAAACATTCAAGGCTTTAATTTGTTCTTATCCCTGCTGACTTGTTCGTGGAATAAAGTTTAGAGCAACAGAATATGGGTGTAGCATGTACAAAAAGGTGTACCAGAATTTAAAGGAAATTAATAGATGCAAATTTTAGTGGAAGAGCTAGATCTATCAGAACTATATAAGAAAAAGAGATTATCATAGACCAAAAAGAGCAAAAACAAAAATAAGAACAATTTTTTTCCTTGGAGAGAAGATAAATGAATGACCAACCTTCGCAATGGATTCAGGAGGAGGGGTGCCAAGAAAATCAGTCATAAGATCCAATTGATGAACCACATTCTTCCCTGGAAATAGCGGTTTTCCTGTAAGCATTTCTGCAAATATGCATCCTATGCTCCAAATATCAATAGCTGGAGTATACTGCAACATGCAAATGTCAGAGAAGAAAGCCAATAATTTGCTTGTAGGAAGTAAACCATATCTTAGATAAGCAGAAGACTTAGGTTACCAATTAGTACATTTATCAGAAAAGCAAATCAAATGTTGAAAATGATATTCAAATATGGGTCAAAATTGCCTTATGAACTTCTGAAGTATTGCAAAAATGACTAATCATATCCCAACTAAAAACATGTGATTTTGATAACTAATTAGAGGATTCCATCATCATAACCCTTCTTAGTTAGTTTTATGAATCCTCATCCATCATTAATCTTATTAATTGTTACATAAGTTACAAAACCTATATGTACCAAGAAACTTGCTCAATTTTCATCCATGAGATTTTGTATCGACTACTTTTTTTTTATTTCAAATCAAATCAATTAGCATTATTTTGGAAATACTATAATCCTTAAGAAAACCTACACAAACACTAGCATATCATCATCACTTAAATTAGGTGTACCAATAAGAATCCTCTACAAACGAAAGTGCACAACACACCCCATTTTGATTGGATTGCCTAAAATATTGGCCTTCAATTTATTTTTTTTCATAGATTGCTTGCAAAATGCAAATTGCTCTTAATTTTATCTACAAACCTTGTGTGTGCACTTTCTATCATTCAATGTACATGACTAAGTTAGTCGAGTCATTTTTTCACCATCTTTTCTTTAGTGGATGATATTCTAATTATCCCTCTAATAAAATATTTCTTAAGCAAAACTTTCTAGTTTGTCACACATTCATCTTAATTCTCTTTTTTTTTTTTACTTTTCCCTAAAAAAACTTTTTTTTACAATATAATACCAAAATCCATACAACATAGCCAGTCTAATTGCTGTTTTAGAAAATTTACCTTTATGTTCCGTGACATTTCTTATTTCATACTAATCACAAAATTAGTCTTGATTTTTAACTAACCAATGTTAACATTAGAAATTATATCAATATCTATATCATACTTTTACGTAAGGCCGAAGGTATTTAAACCAATTAAAAATAAATATCACTTAGTTCTATTAATATAAATCAATATTTGTTAACAATTAATACTCACTAAAATTCTATATCATATATTTTGTTATTTCTCTTTTAAACACTTCATCTATTTTTCTAATTTATCATTTAACTTATTTTGATGCCTTATCAATTAGAACTAAGTCATCAAATTAGCACAAATCAACTAACTTTGAACATCCTTTCTATGCATCTTCATAATTAATACAAGAAGATGCAAACTTAATATTAATTATCAATACTATTTTACTATAATTGAAACTTCTTCAATCATCTTACAATTGCTACTAATGTTAACCAAGATTGTATCATACATATCTTAAATAATATCAACTTCTTTGATTTACACATTTTTAACATCTACCAAATCAATTCTCATGGTTCTTGATAACATTTCTTCTCAAGATCAATGAATGTCGTCAATGAATGTCATATAAGGATTACTTTTTGCTCTATATTTTTCTTTAATTCTCTTAAAAAATGCTTCAACTATGACGATAAAAGGCCAAATTGATTATTCATTGCTGACATAAATTTCTGTGCATATTTTTCATTATTTCCTCCCATAATGTCATGGTATAACTTCAAAGTTTAATTCCTCAATAATTACATGAATGTTCCTTAATTTTTAAATACTAATATCAAAATACTTCTTCTCCAATCATTTGGCTTTCTCTTGGCTTAAAAAAAAAAATAATGGTTCAGTCTAACCAAACCACTGTAATATCACCGGTAATTCTTCAAATCCAATTGCATATTTCATATAGCCCTAAAATTTTATTTTGACACATCTCCTTCAAAGCTAACTTCACTTCATTTTTGGATCATTTTATAATGATTATACTATAATGAGTTTTTCCAAAATGACTTCTCGCTTAAATTTTCCATTTAACAAACTTCTCTAAGCAGCATTTCCATTTCCTAGATTTCTTCATCTTTAAATCTTATTATTTTACCTTCAAATACATCTAAACCCCACAAAATATTTAGGGCTCATATCTCTTACCTGAGTAATTTTATATATATTATTTTCCCTTTCTTTAATACCTAGCCTAGCATATAAATCATAAAAAATTAAAGGCATATTGCTTATAGCCTCGTTCTCGGACTTTTAAATTTTTCATAATCATTACAAATCATAAAAGATAAAGCATTTTTTTCATAATACAAATTAAGAGAAACAAGCTTATGAATTGTGACAAAAATACTTCAGAGAAATTATGCTGGAAAAGAAGCTCTCAATTTTTACAAAAAGTGTGAATCCCTCAATTTTTCAAAATCTCAAGTCACCCTACTAAATTTTTAGTAGATCAGAAAGCAGCATGCCTCTCATTTTTTACATAAAATGCAAATAATAAGTGTAAATCTCTCAATTTTTCAAACTCCCGAGTCACCCTCCAATATCTTCAGAAGATTAGAAAGCAGCTTCATATCAATCCTCTAGGCTACTTTTGTCATAAAAATTGCACCTGCCAAACTATTTGATTGTAACCTCAGCTACTACAACGAAAGACACCCAGGTTGGGTCGATTGAGAAACCTAATTTCACAAATACTCTATGAGACCTGCAAGGATGAAATCCTAAGTGCCAACTGTGATGGCATCTTCACACCTATAAATGAAGAGCATTTTGGTCATTTTAAATGCCGCTAACAATACATGTGCACATTAAGAAAGGATCTAGCCGCATATGGTGTGAATTTCTGTTAAAAACTTAAGTGACAAATGCTACTTCACCAATTAATGGGTAATGCTTCACTTGGTGCACAACAATAACTAGCAATATGAACAAGAAATATCATACCTAAACTTATAAGTGATTCTGAAATCACTTTTTTGTTTGTAGGTATGACAATAAATGCAATATTTTTGTGAATGTAAATGCAATATTGTCAAAGTCAATATATGCATCAGGTGTTTGTTATATCAGATAAAACATTTTTGCAAGAGAAAAGTCCAGCCTAACATATTATAGACGCCAATTCGTCAAGATAAGCTTGCTAGATCCCGTGACAGATACTAGATTAGGCCAAGTGGTTCTGAGGCCCATCATTACGTTTTATATGAAATATAAAAATGCTAAAAAATATGAAATAAGAGCATAAGTAAATGAAATACAGCTTTAGAATTTAATACGCATGTTAGAAGCAAGGAAATTGTTGGAAGAGAGCAGGTTCACCGCAGTTATCAATAGATCATAATTTGAAATATAAAACAGGGTATGTAATATAAAATGACATTTAAAAACAGTTGAATAACATGAGCAGAAATGCACAACCGGCATTTGTCAAACATCATAGCAAAGATTTTGAAACTATTCATAACAAATTGTGTATGGCTAGATAACGATTGTCATCAAAATCATTTTTGAAGTTGATAGATATCTATTTCAAGAAATTTGTGAACATTTAACGTAGAAACTTAACCAAATCTAAACTCACTGCTCCCAACACAATGGAAAAAACAAAAAATTTAGTTATCACTAAAACGCCACCGCACCAAATAAACTGCCCCAAACGGGCCCTAAGTGGGGTCGGCTACATGAATCTTTTTTTTCCATTGCAACCTATTTAGTGCATATTTTCATTTAATTCTAACAAATTAAGATCATTTTTTATACAAAATGACCAAGTCATCCTATTTTTACCTCTGTATTTTTTAACATAAGTCGAATCTAAAACAATTATTCTGCTAATTGGATCATCAAATGGTCGACGTTTAATGTGACCAAACCATCTAAGACGACTCTCTCTAATTTTTTCCGTCATTGTAGCTACATCAACCCTATCACAGATATATTCATTTTGCATTTAGTCTCTAAGTGTAAAGCCACTCATCCACCTAATCATTCTCATCTCGACAACACTTAACTTTATGCTTCTCTTTTAAAACTCTTTTAAAAGCCAACATTCAACGCTATAGAGCATTGCAGGTCTCACCACCATCTTATAAAATTTTCCTTTCAATCTAAGTGGTACTTTGCTATCACACAATAGGCCCGAAGCATTCCTCCACTTCAACCAACTTGAATTCTACTAATAACATCCCCATCAATATCACCATCACTTTGAACAATAGACCTGAGATATCAAAAGCATCCACACCTTTTAATAATTTGATCACCCATAGTTACATTTCTGTCACTAGAGCTACTACTACTAAAATTACATTCCATGTATTCAGTTTTAGTTCTACTCAAAACAAAGGACTTCAGACTCCAAGGTACACCTCCATAATTCAAGCTTTTTCTGAGCTTTTTCTCTCGTCTTATCCACGAGAAGGTACATCCTCTTGTAAGTGTCCAGTAAGACCATCCATAACTAAAGCAAAAAGACATGGGCTTAAAGTTGATCTCTGATGTAAAACAAAAAAAATAGGAAAATATTTGGTCAATCCTCCTTTTGTTCGAACACAAGTATCAGTTCTTGTATACATATTTTTAATGACTTAAATATAAGTCATATCAACACCTTTTTTTCTAAAGAACTCTCCAAAGAATACTCTCCCAAGAATCTCTTAGAACCTTATCATAAGTTTTTTTCTAAATCAATAAAAATCATATGTAGATCCTCATTATTATCTCTTAACTTCTCCTTCAAACCTCTCAATAAATGTATAGCTTCCATAGTAGACCTGTTCGTCATAAATCCAAATTGATTATGAGAATTTTTTGTAATGCGTCTTAACCTATATTCAATTACCCTCTCCCATAATTTTAAAGTATGACACATCAACTTAATTCCTCTATAATTGACACACTCTTGTGCATCCACTTTATTCTTAAAGATTGGGACCAAAATACTCTTCCTCCACTCCTCAGACATCTTTTTAGTTTTTAAAACAATATTAAAGAGTTTAGTAAGCTAAGAAACTCCCAAATCTCTTAAATATTTCCATATTTCAATTGGGATATCATCAGGTCCTACAGACTTTCCAGCTTTGGTTCTCTTTAAAGCCTCCTCAACTTCTTCTTTACTAATGCAACGGCCTCAACTTCTTTTTTACTAATGCAACGGTAAAAATAAAACATTTTATTATTATTATTAACATTATTAAAATCATTAAGCTAGATCGTATTTTCTAAAACTTCATTAAAAAGTTTATCAAAAGAACTCACCCACCTACTTTGAATATTTTTTCTATGAAAAGTACGTTTTGATTTTGATATTTAATACATTTCACTTTAGTTAAATCTTTAGTCTTCTTTTATCTTTGTTCGGCTAATTTATACATATAATTTTCACCCACTTTAGTATCTAGTCTATTATAAAGATCACTAACAGCAGAATTTTTAGTGTCACAGATTATTCTCTTAGACTCCCTACGGATTGTTTAATATTTTTCCAAGCTCTCTAAGCTTTTACATTTAAACCAATTTTTATAACATACCTTCTTATATTTTATATTTTCTTGCACATTATTATTCCACCGCCAACTATTTTTATTTATAGAAACTTTTTCTTTTAATTCTTCAAGTAGAACTTTTGTCACTTGTTTAATAGTTTTTTGTTACTTTATCTCACACAAAATTTGTTTCTTCATTAAACATCCCAAACTTTGAAATTTTGAATTTTACTCATAAAAATAATTTTACTTGTGTCTTTTAGGTACCCACATATAATTCTACGACAATGATTCCTAGTATTCTTTATTTTAAAATTCTTCACCTTAAAATGTAGAACTAACAATCAATGTTGAGTACTTAAATCTTTGGAATGACCTTACAATTTTTTGCATTCTCGACGATCTCTTTTTCTAATAAAAAAACAATCAATATGTTTTATTAGCTCCATTCTTATAAGCATATGCTCATCTCTTTTCTTGAATAATGTATTAGAAATAACAAAATCATTCGCTAAATCAAAATCTAATATAGCTCTATCTTCTTCATTAATCACTCCAGAACCGTAGCCACCATAAATATTTCTAAAATCTGTTGACCTCATTTTTGTGAGGTCTTCTTTTCTCCTCCTTAGAGCCTAGGATCTAGTTCTAGGAGTTCCTATTGACCGTCCTAGAAAACTAGAATTGAGACTCACCCTTTTAGAAAATTCTAGTCAATTCCTATTTTCCTTTGATGTCTAGCATCTTTGGCACAAGACCATCGTCTTATAGACGAGTGGTTATGGGTTATTTTGCGAAGACTCAAGGGAAAAGTTCCTGATAGGACTTCAAGCCTTAGGAAAACATCGTTACGACCTTTTTCGTCATATACACACATCAAATACACAAAGTTCACGAAATTGCACGAAATCGGACTTCAATTAAGCC
>NW_018164735.1:340234-340468 GCF_001263595.1 Phalaenopsis equestris | reverse complement strand
GGCCCGGAAGCGTATTCGACGCGTGGACAACCAAAATTAAAAAAAAAAAAGGAGAAAAAAATAAGTTTTGATAAATTACTTTCAAACAAAATATACTTCTCCACGAAACAAAATGAATAACTCTTCTTTGCATGCTTAAGAAGTGTTGTGTATGTCAAAAACATAAATTTTAAAAATACATTTTAAACTTGGTTGTCCACCTGACGAATACCTGTTTAGGCTGGGAAATAGCCC
>NW_018164735.1:339271-339934 GCF_001263595.1 Phalaenopsis equestris | reverse complement strand
GGCGTACAGGTTTGCTTTACATTTTTCAGCATTTAATTTTTCTGTTCTACCTGCTACTGTTCTTTCTGTACAGCATGTTATACTTGTTTTGTTTCTACCTGCTACTGTTCTTTCTGTACAGCATGTTATACTTGTTTTGTTTCTACCTGCTACTGTTCTTTCTGTACAGCATGTTATACTTGTTTTGTTTCTACCTGCTACTGTTCTTTCTGTACAGCATGTTATAGTTGTTCTATTTCTACCTGCTACTGTTCTTCCTGTATAACGTGTTATACTACTCTCTGCAGCACGTAATGCTCTTCTTTCAGCATGTTATATTGTCTGTTCTCTTTACTATACAGTACATTGTTATTGTTCTTTCATACTGCATGCTTAGTTATTTTGATATGCTATGCCTTAGTTTAGAATAAACTAGTGGTTAAGAGCATGTTTAAAACTAAAATTAAACCAGGAGGTGCTACTACGGGAGGCTCGGAGCAAACATCGTGGGCAGCGCGGCAAGGGATAACTTCAAAATGAATCTGCAGCAGCAAAACACATTCACATCACCTAACACTTTCTTTAGTTTAAACAACCCATAGGATCACTCTTTAGGCTTTTGTACAACTCTGTTGTACAATTATAAGTCCTAACGTTTTAGGATTCCGAGGTTACCGTACGGTA
>NW_018164735.1:322482-338891 GCF_001263595.1 Phalaenopsis equestris | reverse complement strand
CTATTACAAGTGATATATTTATTCTTCGGGATAAATGTATTGCTTGTAGTATTGTATTAAATCATCTAAACTATTTAAAAATGTGAGACTCGTTTGATCTCACTTATTTTAAAAATTAAAATGTTACTTCTTTCAAAAAGTTATATTTATATTTAAATTATTTTCAAAATCATAAAATCATCACCTTTTCAAACTACGAAAGTGAAGTTGAACAATAAAACGGCCGACAAAATCTTCTACCATTCTATCGACATGTCCATTTAAATCTCCTCCAATAAAAATTCTTTCTTCAAGAGTTCAGGCCAAGTGAATAATTCAACAACAAAAAAGATCATCACCCAACTTTTAATGAAGCCTCAAGTTTGAAAAACATACAATTTGAGTGATAAGAAATCAGATGAATAAAATTGTATATCCTTATAAATCTATAATAGTTTAATTACTGGTTAATTTATAAGCTAGTAAATCACCTTTCTATAGAAACTATACAATATCCCTTTCACATTACCATAACACTTCAATAGAAGTCCTCAACCGACATGAAAATTACAGATCTATTTGTTTTTAAGCTACGCTAAGCACAAGAAAACACATTTTTCTCTCCAACAAATGTAATAATGAACTTCATGCAAAATAATATAAGATATAATTATGAAATAGAACTATGCAAACATATCAAAGGGTTCAATCTCCTGCCTATATAGGATCTATAGAGAGGTTGATGTATGGCTCATAATCAATATAGGATCAACAGAGACTTACCCCTATAAGTGTAAAGAATTTGTATTTTTCTGAATCAATAGCCATGACCTTCAAATCAAAATAGGCAAACCTAGACACTGTTATAAACGCACCCACGCTCACATAAAAGAGGTTTAAACACTGCAAAATGGTATAGCTCCTAATCCCGACACCTCGAACAGATACCTTAGTAATTAAACAATACAAAAAAATATTTTGTCCAGATAAAAAATGTAAACTCAGCTTAGAGAAATAATTGACCAAGCTTCGCTAATGTACTTCTAGAAATATATTGAATCAATTAAACCTTACTAATGTACTAATATAAGTATTTTAAATCCATCTCATTTAATGGTTGAGATGTGAAGTAGATCATCCTCATGTTCTAGGTCTCAAAGTCATATTTAAACAATGGAAATTCACTATGTTAGAACATCAAAAAAAAAATCACTTTAAAACTTAAAACATCAAAAGAGTTGTGGAAGAATTTTATCATCGTTGTAGATTTTATTATGATCTGATTTTGTAAAAAGTACAATTGTACTTTCTCTTGTATAGCAAAAGCAGGTACCCCGCTCTTTATTGAGATAGGGCAGCCAAAAAGTGCAATAAATTACCAAAAAAAACACCCCTAAATGATATAATCTCAAATATTGGATAATTTTTGTCCACCGTCCTCTAACTCCTATGACCATCTTAGCATGAAGATAAACATGTGACTAAGTTTGTGTAGCATATTTTCATTGTAGGACAAAAATTAAACTTCTTAATTTAACAATTTTGACTTTTCTCTTATGTTGGGTTCGACTAAACAGGGATTGGATTGAGCCTTAATCTCATTGAATGAATGTTTATTTACATATGAGCCTAAACTAATGTGCAAGGGCTGCCACCAATATATTAGGACCATTATTTTTTGTTTCACTTTCAATGTAGGACAATTCAATCCACTTCTATTTGTATCCTAAAAACTAACCTTTACATGATATTCAACATATGAATGGTTATGGACTTGTGCAAGAAATTTGGAGATTTCTCTTGATCACTCAACTTATGAAGAATCAAATAGAGCCCAACTCATTAGCAAACGAATATCTATTCAATTAAAAGCTTAAGCTAATATGCAAGAGCCACCACTTATATATTAGGATTGTGATCCTTTATTTTACTTCCAATGCACGATTGTGCAACCCACTCCTATGCACATCTTGAAAATCAACCCCACATGATGGTCATGCGTAGAATCAAATCCTCAAGTTAAACTCAATACACTAGTAGATGGTTAAATATCAATCTAAAAGCATAATTCAATGGTAAAATGTCACCATTAGTATTTAAATACCGAAACTCACTATTTCACGTCTTGTTTAGGACCATTAAAACCCCTCTCATGTGTATCACCACAACCATACTCTCACATGAGTCTCAATTGCATCAATCTTCAGCCTCTTCAAATTGAAGTTACATGGGCACTCAAGATTCCATATAGTGAAAACCCATTCATCCATATGCAGCCAACAAGAAACACATCCTTTCTTAAACCTCAACCATGATAGAAATTACCAAAAAGGCTGAGCAATAAACTATAACAACTATTTGACCATAGTTAAACCATTGATTATATATCGTTGCTAGTAATAATACAATAGTGGACGAATATTTATCAACCTAAACAATTAAATTGATCAGTAAAAAGCATGCGTAAATTAAGATTATTCATTTATTTACTTCCGACGAGGGATTATTTATCATAATTAGGAGTCTCCAATTCTCCCTAGTTCCTGCCCACATCCTCACACTCATCCTCATTCTTTGTCTCTTCCTCTCCCCATTCTCTCGTTCTCCAAATCCCTCTGTGTCTATCTCCCCCTCTCTTTCATGCTTCCTAGGTCATTTATTACCCAGCTTCCCTCCCCATCTCACGCTCCACACACGCAACTCACTTGAGCTTTCTGCTAATCCACCTTTTTCACTACATTTTGCATTTGATGTTACAACATTTTACTTAATTTCAATTGTTTTCTCTTACTCCCGGATCTTCAAGGTATAATAAAATCATGAAGGTGCAATCTAATATCACTTTTCTATGGAGCAAGTCATTTGAAATCAAGATGAGTAGATGAAACTTTCATTGCCACACTAGGCTAGCAAACACTACTCTTGAGCTCGGAGAAAACCAGTTGTTTCATTGCTCTAGATTTTGCCCAACCACCGTATCCATAAGGATTATGACCACTAATATTTATGTCCACATAATCATCATAATCCTTTCTTATCTTCTAACCCACGAAATCAGTAAGAATCAAGACTGAATGAAGCTTATTCAATTGACTGCTTGCTGAACTCAATAAAGGCTGGTTCAAGCACTATTGAACTTAAGCAGAGCTCGATTAAGGATTGCCAGCATCCAAACCAAGTTCCACACCCTTGGAGGTCAAGTCTGCTCGTCCATACCCCCCAAATTTTTAGTAAATAAAGAATAAAAATATGAAAGAATTTACCCAAAAAAAATAGAAATGAAAGAAATTAGCATTACAAAAAAAATATAGAACGAATACACAGAGCTTAAGGTGAAACTAACCACCCAGTTTTATTAATCTCAAGTAAAATATCAAAGGTAAATTGTAATCTTCAGTGAAAGTTATAGCAGAAAAAATGACTGGTTGCACCAAATACAAAAAACGTGGATATTTTCTCCGCAGAAAAAAAATACAACACAATTTTTAAAATATGTTATACCATTTCAACAATCGCATATTAAGAATAGTTCATCCATTTGACTTCTCAGCTCAATTCTATATATATGTGGCATTTGAAACTTACTTTGGAGAAAAATGAACCACATAGTTCAGGAGCTCTATACCACCTTGTTGCCACATAATCCTAAATCTCAGGAAAAAGGGACAACATAGTTAATAAGGAAAAAAGTCAAGTAAAAAATGCAAAAGAGGGTTACTGCTATACACTCTCTGTCCGATAAGAAAAAAGAAATAAAATATAGACATGGGCAAAAATATTAGGGAAATTTACATACATACTACATAACTTTTATGTATTTTCATATCTAACACCCAAAGTTTGATGTTTACACTTATAACAAACACCTAGGAGTCATAAAACTGTGCATGAAAAAGGTGTTCTTCACTTTCAAAAAGGGTGGTATTTTTGAAGTAATATTAAAAATTTCAGTGGTATGCATGTAAATCTGAATATTTCAGTTTTAGATATGTAAATACATAAGAGATGAGGTATGTATGTAAATGCCTAAAAAAATTAACATATTTTTATTGAGGAAAGAGTAATGTACGGTCCAAAATATTGCTGAAGGAGAATCATTAAAAGACACCCGAGCAAGGCCAAAGTCACAAATTTTTAACTTGCAGTCCGCATTTGCAAGAATGTTTTTAGGCTTCAAATCTCGATGAAATACATTCGCTGCAAAATCAGCGAAAATAGGACATTAATACGTCAGGTTATTGCAACAAAGTATAACTCTACATAAACTAACTATAATTTAAGCCTGATAAAAGAACTAAATCAATAAACCAAAAGCAGCAACCTGAATGAATATATTTAAGAGCCCGAAGAAGCTGATACAGGAAAAATCGATGATGTTCCGGACTGAGGTCATCATTCACCTTTAAAACTTGATGAAGATCTGATTCCATTAGCTCAAAAACAACATAGATATCTCTAAATTCTCGTCTGGATGGAGGCAGCATTATGTGTTTAATTTCTACAATATCAGGATGTCTGAGCAGTCTGAGAAGCTTGATTTCTCTAAGAATTCGTGTTGCATCAGAAACATGCTCGAATACATCATTGATCTTCTTGATTGCGACCTTCTCTCCAGTATGGGCGTCCACTGCAGCGCCAACTACACCATAACTACCCTTCCCAACAACCTCTATTATCTCATATTGGCTTGCTTCACCATACTCGGTAAAGAATTCAGAATCATGCAAGTTCTGAGAATTTTAAAATGAAAGATCAGACACTGCAGCAGACAAAAGAAGAAGGCAAACTAATTTTTATAATCTTGGAAGATAAGCCATATTTTGTAAAACTTATCCATTGCACTCACATGTTTAAGTTTAAGTTGATCCTAAGGTATTGTCTGACAATAGATGAGATTTAAGTTATCAGGATTTAGTAAACCCAATAAATTCAGATTTACTGAATCCTAAGGTATTGTCCGAAAAATTGTCTGACAACGGATTTACTAAATCTTGTATAACCTTAAATCCAAGTTTATGAAGTTAAATCCACGTGGGATTTAGTAAATCTGGGATTTACAGCCGAAGTATGTGGAATCCAGATTTACGGCATTCGGGATTTATTTTGTCCAAAATGACGGGATTCCACTTAAATCCTGTGCAAATCAAATGTTGGGTTAAATCCATTGCCACACAGCCCCTAAATTCATTTAATTGGAGCAAATATTTCTATAAGAAAATCCTTTTCTAGAGCAAGAAAACATAACAACAGTATCAATTTACTAAAGTAAAGTAGACACACAAAAAGGAAGTATTTGAGTGAAAAAAGAAAAATATATGATGTCGGAAACAATAAAAAAATAGATAAAGCAAGGAACAGTAGGACTGAAAAGTCTAAACTCGGTGGCTAAATCTACAATGAAACAAGAAATGCACTGATTAGGAACTAAGAAGTAAAAAATTAAAAACTCAAAGAACTGGTCATGGTGCCGTACGCAAGAGAGGCAAGAAATTAAAAGTACAAAAACAATTGCCCAACAATATAAGAAACAGGAAAGCAGGCCCTCAAAAGTCAAAAGACGAATCCTAAATCTCGACTTTAACGCGAAAGGGACTGCGCATCTGGCGTAGAGCTCTGCCGTCCCGAATATCAAAGCATTCTAAATCCACAAAAGCAACAAAAACAAAATCCTGAATCCTTCCTTCCTAATAAACGTATTCTAAAAGAACGGTCGATATGGCGAAATCCGGACGCAACAACCCCTACTGGCTATTTCTCCTTGAATAGAAGTAGTGAAGGAAAGAAAATTGAACCAAGTACAACACAGGAAATGAGAACGAAAACCGAATTGAATTTTGAATCAAAACATAAATGATGAATAGGAAAAAAAGGAGAACGAAAAAGACGGCAAACCTTCTTCTGTGGCTGTCCAATCATCATGGCCATCCCGGGCAAACGGATGTTCGCCAGACCAGTTAGATCGAAATCCACCACAGCTCCGAGCTCTGCTCCCCCCTTTACCTCTTCCTCTTCGTAGTCCTCCCCCCTTTACCTCTTCCTTTTCGTAGTCCTCTACTTCCTCAACCTCTTCGTCCTGCCCTCGCTCTTGCAGTCGCTCTGCACTTACGCGGCTACGGGAGAACAACCGGCGGAGGCCGTTGAGTAGCTGTTGATCACCCCTCATATAAGACAAAAGCAGCAGAAAGAGGGCTCTGATGTCCGATGCGTTGCCTATAGTAGGCCGCTCGGGCTTCGTGCTCCTTCACCTCGGATTCCAATTTCTCCGGCGCGCGGCGGAGTTCGATACTTGATGCAGAACGCAGGCGTCTCCTCGGCTCATCGAAGCTCCGATCCTAACACCTATTCGCCGATCATGCCGCCATCATATAGGAATCGGCGGGATGTCGTGACTAGAGTTAGTTCCCTGGGTGTTGGGTTTGCTTGTAATATTTCGCAGAAAATAATTTATTTGGGGTGGAAGTTGTTGTCAATGCATGGCTCAAATTTTGGACCATTTGTCCGTTTGTTTCTTGGTATTTAAATTTGTAATGATGATGTAACATAAAATTATATATTTGACATTTTATCAGCATTATAAAGAAATATAAGAAAATTTGTGTTTTTCTTTTAAAGTTGATTGCCTCAAAGATGATGGTGAAAGTTGATAAGGGTGGTGAAGACAATGGTGATAGATTCCAATGATAGGACTTTGTGAGTTTTAGCTAATGAAACTTCATACTTATTTATATGTATTCACATAATCACATTTATTTGTTTATAATTGCCTAGTTATTGTTGCATAATTGCAGTTTTTCTATCACAAATGTTTTTTTTTATCATCTGATTACAATTGTGTATGTACAATCACCCAATGACAACCACTCATCTATAAATAAGCGACCCCTATCACATGACTAAGGTTGCTCAACAATCACCACTTGCCTATAGTGATCTGATCATTATCACTAGAAGACCTAGTCACTCGCCAACATCTGTGAGGCTGATATACACCATCAATGCTTGCCATCACATATAAGATTAATGTACATAATGGATGCATACTATCACTTCTAAGGCTGGTGCATGTCATTGATGTATGCCATCACTTTTACATTTGATGCGCATCTTTGACATGTGTCATCACCTCTAAGATTGATGTGTAAAATTGATTGATTTCATCATTTATTAAGCCAATATACACTTTTAACACTGGTGTTGATGCCCATCGACCTTGTCACCCACGAGACGACAATCACTAATAATATCAAAGATTTTTTTTTATCGAGTGATATATTTTTTTTAAAGAAGAACAACTAAACATGTCATAAATGATCCATCACATGCAACTATAATGTCTCCTAATTCCTCTGGCTTTTATTATGAATATCATTCTACGAAATTCATGTCAACTATAATATATAAACACATTATTTAGTTAGTACAAAGAGCATTATTGTACCATATGTCATATAACAGTGCAATCATTTTAATTGGGTTAGACTCCAATAGGAGCAAGAGTCTCCTGACCATATAGAGCATTATTGTACCATATGTCATATAACAGTGCAATCATTTTAATTGGTTAGACTCCAATAGGAGCAAGAGTCTCCTGACCAAGAGAAGGTCAGAAAGGAGATAGGGACAGCATTGGTTCCCTTTGACAGAAGTGACTTCATTGAGAGTACCAATGGTTGAGATTGTCAAATTCATTCAAAACATAAATCCTTTAAGAAGACCTTGCTGATGCAGGCATGCAATCACTATTGTGACCTAAACAAATATTGTGTCTGCTGCTAAGATCAGCTTTTGCCTAAGGCAATATTTTTTTCTCAAATGAATGATGGGTTATGGTGGCTCATAAGCAAATTAGCAATTAATGTTGAACTAGAATAATAATGAATATAAACTACATATCACATAATGTTTACGCCTTATATTTATATGTAGGAGAAAATAAATGGAGTTTGGAAACTGAAGACCCCAAGATCGCCACCGAAAGGACTTGTGGAACATGGGGAACACATCCTGAACCAAAGTAAAGAAATCATAAAAAATAAAGAAAAATAAAAAACAGAGAACAGGAGGTCACATAGACACACCCCGAAGAAGAAAGGTAGGTCATGTTAAAGCTAATTTATCATTAATATTCAAAAGATAAAAACAAGTACATTTTCAAGCAAAGCATACATTACGAGTCATTAACTATAAAAAGATAAAATACGAAGGTAAGTCACTTCTGATTTTTTTGTTGAATCGGAGATCTGAGTCTCTTCTCTTTTAGTTGAATTGAAAGACTCTTATGTCGTTTGTTCATGGCATCTACCACTAGGGCTATCAAAAGGGATCTTCTTATGTCGGTTCTACATCGAAGGGCTTGATAAGGCAAAAAAGTTATGTTGGTGGATTAGCTACCGCTTTCACCACTTGTCGAAACAAGACCACAAGTGGAGAAATAGAGGCTAAGGAACACTCTAATATAACCATCAGGTGATCCACCAGTCACTAACAAGGCCTATGAATGTTAGTCATAGTATTTTTGCAAGAAGGGGTTTCTCACTGGAAGCGACACATGAATCAGTCTCAATATCACATGTGTCATCTCTCTAGGAATAAAGTTGTTAGCATTAATATTTGATTTAAAGAGTGCAGGATGTTTGCTCGAATACTATAAATCCTTGCTTGATGCATGTATTTATTCTCATAGTGTAAGACATCCATTTAAGACATTTTGACATGTATTGGAGGGTAAGCAACTCGAGTCATTCAGCTCGACTTTGGCATTTGCCTGGGCAAAGACCAATTGGCATTTGTTCGTCATGCTGTTTTGAATGGACGACGGGTTTCATTTAGACATATGACACAAATCGGGTTTGAATTGTCTCGACTGTCGATGAACTTGTTCAGATAAACTCAAATGATGAAACATATTGCACGAGCGTGTATGGAATATTGAATTTGTCATATTGTTAGGGTTTCGTGAACAAGTGGGTGACGCACAAAACGATGCATATTAATATTGAAAGGGGTTTAAAAATAAAGAATATATATATATAAAGCATTATTTTCCTCTGTTCGATCCTCTTCACTCCATGATGCATTGGGGATCGAATCGCACCCGATCAACCCACTCGTGCGAACCGCCACCTCGTCGGCCGCCTCTTTTCGGCAGCACTCCTTGTTTTCACTCTTTTTTTCTCTTTTTTATTTTAAAAGGAGTCGCCAGCTTGTCGATTGTTGTATACTTCCCTTATTCAAATAAATCTTCCTCCCAAATCAGATCAGTGGTTCGAATGACAGATGAATCAAATAAGAATGAACATACAATAAAGTGACAAACAAAATAAAAGGTAAAATGTGGAGAGCTTATGTGTGATAAACCTCACAATGATATGTCAAGAATGTTCGCCCAAACAAAATCAGACAGACACACTTTGGATCAATTTCCGTGAAAGAGTATCTACACAAACTACTAATAACAAGAGAGTCAGGTTTATGTACTTGTTTTGAGGTCAGGAGCACTCCAAAAGAAACGTGTTCTTACTAGTTAATTACATCTTGGGTGACATGCCTAAAATATGTTGCTTTTATTTGTATATTTAATGCCTATTTTTAATGATATTGCACTTCAATGAAAGATACTTTTGACTTTTTTGGTTGTAGGTACACTAAATAGAGTAAATGGAGCAAATTGAGCGAAAATGGTGCAAATTGGAGTCAAATGAAACAAAAAAAGTTAATGTTGATTTGGAGCCTGAGCGCTTGACAACAAAGAGCATGGTGCCTAGGTGTCAGGATTCGGCGCCAGCGACAGTTATCTAGAAGATTCATTGAATTTAAACAAATTTTGAAGAGACTCTTGGGATTTTGAGAGTTATATTTAAAGAGACTTCTGGAGATTTAAAAGAGAAACTTTTGGGAGGAAGAAAATGGATAAGTGGATTCTTTCTAGAGAGGAGAAAGTCTTCAAGGCTTGTTGTTGATTTAAAGGAGAGGAGAACTGAGAGATATCTTCTTCACTACATATTCCAAAAAAGTTTGGAGTGAATTGTAAGGTTAGTGAGTGATTCAAAGGAACTTGAAGGATTGCTTGGGAAAGAGTTTAAGATAAGTTGTGTACTTTGCTTATTTTACTTTGTCTTGTCTTTCAAATTTTTATTTATCTATAAATCAATGTATTGTTATTTCTTCCCCATGAGATCTAAACAGTTTCCTTTGTTTTTCTCCCTACAATGAGGAATAATTAAGTGTATGAATGTAGATTAGTAGAAGTGCTTTTAAAATTTCATAAATTGTGATTATTCAAACTTTATGCTTCATTTACTTGCCAATCTGGTCTATTGATTTGTTAAAGTTTTTTGTAAAATATAGTGACCCGAAATGAGCTATGTTCAAACATAGTAAGAATCACATTTACTCTAATAGATGAGAATAAAGTCCTTGAGGTTAAGTGTAAATAAATAGGGAAATAAGTTCTGATGGGCGTAGAGTTGGAGATCTTAGGGTTACAGACTAGAATCCATAATTTGGTCCAAATGCTTGAAAACTAAAGCAAGATGTTAGCCCTGAGAGGAGGGGAAGTGGGAACTCTAGAGTGAGAGCTAGTATCTTCCCAGCCTAACCATGGGTTTAGGGACCAAACTCTAGATTAGTCAATGTTCTTTATAAACTTGATCGAGGGTAAATAATATAATTGCTCCTATTCAGCACAATACCTTAGTTATATTTTAAAAAAAATTTGCCACACTAATTATAAACTCATTAGAAGGGGAAAGTTGTTTTATACAAATTCAAACTCTTCATACATTCTTATTTTATAGTAGAGGTAAATTTGCATTTTAAAACCTTTTTAAATAATCTTGCATTTACATTTTGCATTTGTTTTGCATACCAGCATTCCTTTAATTCTATAGGTTTAGATATTTCTCAAAAAACTTGCGATCATTTCCTATATAGGTTTTTCTAAAGTTAATAGTAGGTTTTATTAAAATCAATTTTATAAGAGTTTTGGTTTTTCCCTGTGGGATCGATACTAGGGTTTTTAAAGAAAATCTTATATTACTTGAAATAATGTGTATACTTGCGTAGTACCCTTAGTGTGTAAATCTTTTTTATCATCTTTATATAATATTTATTTTTTTCACACTAGCCGCTAAATATAAATTAGGTCAAGCTTTTGACTATATCTCTAAAATTAAATAATTGTGTAACTAAGCAACAAAATGTCTTTGACTTACTAAAATCTTAAGTTATGTCTTTGACTTACCAAAATTGTATAAGTGCTTTTATAAATTACAAGCTTTTGACTATATCTCTAAAATTAAATAATTGCGTAACTAAGTAAATTAGGTCGGGTTAAGTTCTTGGCATCGTTGCTAGGGAAACTTAGCAACAAAATGTTTTTGACTTACTAAAATCTTAATTTTTAATTTTAGAAAAATTATAGTGTTGTTTTTATATACGTTCTTGTATTTAAAAATATAAAAAAAGATATATATTTACTATTTTAGTGTGTTTTGCTTGTTTTCATATTTATCTTTAAAAAGTGTATGCGTAGTGCAAAATTTGAAGGTTTAACACCTTGCGATTCTAAGTTAGAGCGAACTATTAGAAAAATTGGAAAAAAAATAAATTCTTAATTTACAAGAAATGGCAAGTACTATACATAATAATTTAGAAAATCAAGTTAATGACAATGTATCAAAATCATTAAGAGATTATGCTAACGATATGGTAGATGAAATTCATTAAAGTATACAAACTCCTATCGTATAAGCTAATGCATTTGCATTAAAACTTATTATCATTCAGATGATACAAAATAACTAATTTGGGAGAACTCCATCTGAAGATCTAATTTACATCTTGCAAGTTTCTTTTTCTTAGAACTTTGCGCTACATTCTTAGAACTTTGCGCTACATTTCAGTATAATGGTGTCTCAATTGATGTTGTTAAACTCAGATTTTTTCCTTTTTTCTTAAGGGATAAAGCTAAACTGTGGTTAAACTCATTAAGACCTGGATCTATTAGAACTTAGAGTGACCTAGCACAGAAATTCTTGGTTAAGTATTATCCACCATCAAAGATTGTTATGCTTTGAAATGATATTACATCCTTTTTGTCAGTTTGAAGGGAAATTAATATGATATTACATCTTTTTTGTCAGTTTGAAGGGAAATTAATCTACGAGGCTTGGGAGCACTTTAAAGAACTTCTTGAGAAGTGCCCACATCATTTTTTGACCGATTGATTAATAATTCAAACATTTTATAATGGGTTAGTAGAACCTCCTAAATCTATTATTGATACTGTTGCTGGTAGATCATTAATGTCAAAACTTTTTGATGAAACATATTCTTTAATTATATAAATAATTATGAATAATTTTTAAAGGTTTTCTGAACGGGTAAATCCTAAAAGAATAGTCAGTGTTCATGATTCTCGCGTTATTTCTTTGTTAACATCTGAAGTAGCTGCAATATCAAGAAAGTTAGATTAATTGGGAATGAATTTATCTCAAACACCTCAAGTGATTGAGGAAAATTCATTTTGGACAAATGATTGATTCCAATATTCTTACATTTGAGTTTTTGAATGCAATTAAAAATAAACCTAATAACCCTTATTCTAACTATTACAACCCAAGTTGGAAAACCCACCCCAACGTTAACTGGAATAACAATTCTGGTGGAACTAACTATCAATGGGGAAACAATCAAGCAAACCCATTAGGAAACTTGAACAACCAATGTAGTACTCACTGTAGACCGATTTATCCTCCTAGATTTAATAGTAGTCAACAAATTAAAGAAAAGAAGTTTTATATAGAAGAACTCGTGTTACACATGGGTAATCAATTACAAAGTCAATGATCAACAATTAGAAATATGGAAAATCAACTAAGACAAATTGCTAATTCCTTTAACAATAGGCCTCAGGGAAGTTTTCCCAGTAATAATGAAGTTAATTCTAAAAACCAGAACAAAGAACAAGTTAAAGTTGTTCAATTAAGAAGTGGAAGAGAATTGGAGACGAGAGTTCAAAAAGAGAATGAAGTTGAGAAAGAGAGAAAAGAAATTGAAAAGTATGACGAATATATTCTTCAAGACCTAGAAAAACCTATTTCTCAAATGAAGTTCAATTTAGAATAACAACCACCTCCATTTTCTCAGAGACTCCGACAACATAAATTGGATAAATAATTTTTAAAGTTTCTGGAAATATTTAAGAAGTTAACTATTAATATTCTATTTCCTGAAGCTATGGAATAGATGTCGGGCCATGCAAATTTCATGAAGGATATTCTTAATAAGAAGAATAAGTTTATAAATAATGAGACTGGTTCCCCTAAGTGAAGAGTGTAACGCAACAATTTAAAAGAAATTTCCTCAAAAACTAAAAGATCCTGGTAGCTTTACTATTCCATGTGCAATAAGAGATAGATTTTATGGGAAAATTTAATGTGATTTAGGGGTTAACATCAACCTTATGCCTCTCTCTTTTTCAAATGTTAGGCTTAGGAGAGATTTCTCCCACTTCTGTAACTCTTCAGTTAGCTGATAGATCAATTACTTACATGAAGGGGATTATGAAAGATGTGCTAGTAAAGGTAGATAAATTTATCTTTCATGTTGATTTTATTCTATTATATATGAAGGAATATAAATAAATCACACTCATTAACATCACATAAATATAACATTTTGAGGGAAAATTTAATCACAAACAACTAAAAATGAAGCAAAAATTGTAAAGAAAAAGGATAACTCATTAACTCAATACCATCAATGTTTGCATCATCACCATAAAAAAATAATAAGTTCAAATAGTTACAAACATCATAATTGTTAAATACAAATAAAAAGGCAAAAAGATCGTAAATATGCATGCAAAGTTAAGAATAAAAAAGAAATAAACTTTGATCTTTTACAACGTCCAAACTACTTTTTCCAGATTGAAGGAGATGCTACATAACAATCACCCACCAGAAAAAAAAAACTATTTTAATGGTTCAATTCATGGCACTGTTGGAAGAGAGAGACCAGCAAGGTTGCCACTAAGCTTGCCTCCAAGTTGGCAACCTGTTCTTTTTTCCTTCAGATCAACAATGATTTCTTTGGCCTTTATATATGTAATCCCCCACATTCTGCTAGTTTGCTAACGTCACAACTAGCTATTCACTCAGGTCACCTCATAGCGTGTGATCGCTTGCTTCTCGCCCATGTGAAGTGCGTTATGAGAACCTCATTGGGAACCGAAGTATGGGTTGGGGCATCGCGTCCTTCAAGCGTCCGATAAGGGGAGACCACTGCAACCTACAAACATCATGGTTTCCTCAAGAGTGATTTTGCCTTTCTTTAGGACCTTGCATGCCATCCTCAATGTGCATCCCTGCAAGGAGTAATAGATCATACTCGATGAGGAAAAAGAAAACATAGTCATATCAAGGGAAGCTAAATTAGCTTTTGGAAACAGATCAGCATTGAGCTATTCCTCGATCTTCTCTTTCTATCTGTGTCCTTCAAAACTCTTGACTCTCCATTTCCATGAAGGCCATATGAAGCAATCACTTGGTCAATTCTCTTACTAATGCATCTACACTCAAGAAATATAAGATGATAGCATGAAACCTCACGTGTTTCCCTATGAACAAGTGAAATTCATTCTCACACTCCAAAAGGCATTGTTCGTACCACTTGAGCTAAGTTCAGGGAGCACACAAAGCTAGATCCCTTCAGTCTACTCAATAGATTAGAAGAATTGAACTCCCACTGCGTCTTTTAAATCAATAAGAATATGTGTTAGCATAAGACATTCAGATAGACTTCCACTGCAACACCCAAAGAAGTCTCCTCTATGTCGCTTAAAGCAAGCCCTAGGGTAGAGACTCCCTTAGCAGGATAATCCGAGGGAGCCCCTCCCTTAACGACATCTTGATCTCTAGTTTTTCTGCTTTTATTTTTCAAATCTTCTTCTTCCCACTTAGATCATCATTTATCTTTTTTTTAAATGACCATATGCTTCACTACTCATCACTAGACAAGAACCACTCATTTTTCTACATAATAGACCCATTTAGACAACCTGTTGGATTGACTTACCTATTTAGTCTCTTCACCAAGAGCTGAAGTGTCAACTGTCAAGTTCCCAAGAGGCAAGAATGGTGCCTTTGATCAGTCCACTGAGTTTGCCTAGCTAGTGGTTCAAAGGATTGACAAAAGACCAAAATAAAAATCAATGTTGAAAGGCTAGCACATGTCATTGACTATTTATGAGATATATAACGCCCATGTTGTCATCTTACTTAGGCATATCATGCACATATATTGCACCATACAATAACTGATCTATTATTATTTTTTTCTCACTCTAAATAATCTCTCGAAAGAGGGGGGAGGTCATCTAAGGTAATAGAAATAGATGCGTACTTCTATTTTTCTCTTTTCTTTTATCATGTCTCTCACCCTTTCTTCTTACGAAAATGAAGTGTCATGTTTAAAGAAGATACGTTTCGTTCTTCTGCAAAAAATTCTCTTTTTTATAAGGCCATGAGCATCTTAGCTATTTCTTTAAAATGAATAATTTTATACTTTTAGGGTCTGTTTGGGGCAGCTGCAGCTTATCCAGCTTATGCTGATAAGCAGCTTATCCAGCTTCTGCTGATAAGCAGCTTATCCTGATAATCTGCTGAGGAGCAGCGGATCCGGATAAGCTGTCTGCTGTTTGGTTGGCGCTTATGGAAAACAGCTGATCCTGGAAAATTGACCATCCTGCCCCTGTTCTGAATAAACAGTTTAACTGTTTGATTAGTGCGTTTTGTAAACAGCTTATTTGGAAAAAAAATTAATTAAATGAATAATCTGTGCAGCAGAATCTGTTCTTTTCTCAACAAAATTAAATATCACTGTTCAGAAAAGAAAATATCAAAAAATTGATTTATATTTATATAACTAAAACATATCCGATCACATCAAACGAATTCACATCAAACAAATATGTTACACATACAAAAGTCAAACGCACCTGCACATACTACTACAAAGTATAATAAGAGCCCATAAAAAAGAAAAAATAACATGTTAAAATGATAAGTAGAAATATGATAATGTTAACTTCATAATGTAGCAACATATCACAACCGCCCATGCCACCTGCATGTGACACTCCAGAACCCTGAGCAAACATGTCCGACTGCAATATCGTAGAAACGGAAGAACTCGAACCACATGTGGCGTTCTCCCGTTGTGGTATTATTGAACTCTTAGGGTAGCATAGCAATATTTATCTATTATTTAATTAATTTAATTCAAAACGAGCCAAATATGATCGAACAAAAGTCCGGTCCTTGTCCCCACCGTGGGCACCTGTAGAATTGTCGCCCGTAACTATGTGTCTGTCGTGAAGTGAAAAGCAATGACGGTAGACCACATCGGCGCATCATTTGCCCTGGCTT
>NW_018164735.1:320019-321544 GCF_001263595.1 Phalaenopsis equestris | reverse complement strand
GCCAACTGGAGAACATATACTCCTACGAATGCGAAGATCACAACAAAACATAGACTCCAACGATAAATGTAACTACAAAAACAAAGTTATGCAAAATTATGCAAAGATAAATGAGACTCACATGTATTACAAGAAAATGATATGTGTATATGCACCAGAACCCCTTTATAAAGGTAGTAGCAGTTTTAAATACAAAATTCAGATTAAATACAGACAAAATACCAAATTGAGACTAAATACAGACAAAATACAAAATTCAGACTTACATTCAGACTAAATACAAAATTCGATGATGTATAAACTAAACACAAAGTGTAGTAGAAGTTTTCTTTGCATTATTACATGTTCCCATAAGTAAGAATATAAACAGTAGCTGCCTTTCAAATATAAATAAATGTATTTAGATGCTAAATTGATAAAAACAGAATCCAGTAGCTGCCTTTCCAAAAAAAAAATGTAAATACCTGTTTTGTTTTGACGAGAGGAACACATTAGCACATTGAAACTCAGAACTCAAATAAAACCAAAAAAATGAAAATTTACATAACTATTCCTCTGAAGCTACAGGCATTTCGGACATAAGTGGAAATTTGATCTCCATTTCATCCACACTTCCTAACAACCAACACCATGCAAAACCAAATCCCAATATTTCAGCACCAAAATGCTAGGAACTTTAATTTTGACATGTATACTACATTTTTTAATGCATAAAAAAGATGAATTTTACTTTTCCAAAATATTGACTGGATAAAAATTATAAAGAAAAAAAAAATATGGCAAGGGGATGGAATATATATCTTGATGGATAAGAGAAGTTCATCAGTATAAGAGAGCATTCAATTTTCCCTACCATCACTTGCTAGTTAGAGAGAAAAAGTAACAAGTTCGAGCTTAAGTAATATATCAGCTCGAGCTTATCATTAGCTTTATCCCAACTATTTGAGATCAGTGATATACATTCTCATTTTTCATTCATTCATGTTGAGTATTGTATGAGGAGCTTGAAAGATCCTTAGCGAATCATTTTGAAATAATGGTACAATTATGCATAGTTCCACAATTATATCTAATAATAGAAATAATGATACATAATGCATAGTTCTAATGAATTTAACAAATATTTAACACAACATATTTTGGAAAACTAAAGTGTGCATTCTAAGCATGTTATATGCTGCTAACCACAAAATCACTGCTTCAGAAACACATTGAAAATTCAACTTCCTATACGCATTTAAACAATTTTGAACGCGTGTTGAATTGGAATTACACAGAAATGCTGTGACAAACCTGAAACTGATACTACTGTGACAAACTAAAGTAAAAACAGTTACACACAAACTAACAAAACAAGAGAACATGTATTTTATGCCTTTGCTGATATCATGATCGACTGATATCATCTGCTATTTGTTCTCGTAAAGTCGCCATCTCTGATGCACTTTCACCCTCTCGAGTGCATGCATCTTCTGAACCAAACTCTTCATGTATTGAACGTCCCACATGATATTCAAATGCTTCA
>NW_018164735.1:300310-318716 GCF_001263595.1 Phalaenopsis equestris | reverse complement strand
CAATCTCTGCGGGCATCGGACGTCCCAAGTGATATTCAAAAGCTTCATGTGAGATTTCCACTGAATCATCTTCTAAAATGGCAAACTCCGTATCTGATCTGGAAGGGTGGCGTCGGATGAAATTGTGTAGCGTCATTGTGACAACAACTATTTGTACTTGCTTTGGAAAAGGGTATGACGACATATCCCGTAATATGACCCGCTTCTTCTTCCACACTCCGAACGCTCTTTCAATTACGCCGCGCAATGAAGAGTGTCTTTTGTTAAAAGCCTCTTTTTTGCCTCGTGCGACACCATTAGATCTTTCAAAATCAGGAATGTGGTACTTCGTATCTGGATAGGGCTTTAGATATCCCCTTTGCAATGGATATCCAGCATCAACTCAATAGTATTTACCCAAAGGTGGGTACGGAAATCCATGTCTGAAGTTTCTGGTAGCGAACTTGAAAACACGACTATCGTGAGCGCTTCCTTCCCATCCAGTCATGACAAAAGTAAAACACATATTGAAATCACATACGACCATAACATTTTGTGTTGGGGCGCCGCATCGGCCGATGAACGCAACTTTTTCTTCACTAGATAATCATGCATCGACGTGTGTCCCATCAATAGCTCCAATACAATCCTGGAGTTACAGCTAGAGAGTTTTTTAAACTGTAATGTAATAAAAGTAGAAAGATAAATGTTATGGTAACAGACAGACCTTAAAAAATGGCATATATCGAGGGTCATTTGCAATTTGTGAAGGAATTGAATGGAACGTTGGATCCTTGGGCTTCACTACCTTCTAGGCCAAACTCACAAGAGAGTTCAAACCGACTGAGAAATATCGGCTGATGGTTTCAGATGAATGTTGGAAACGCTCCATAGCCCCTCTTATTGATTCATTTTGAGATAAGATGTATAGAGTTATTGCAAGCACTTCCCTTGGGGTTGTTCTTGCAGAGTCGTGAAACCCATGATTGATCCAGAGTTCATTTAGAAGATCATGAAATATTTCTTGTGTCATACGGAACATATTAAAGAATCGTGTTGGATGACCCCGTAATAACTCACCAACCCATCTGTCTCCTACTTGAGTTGAAGTCATACATGGGTTTCGGTCAACGTGTTTGAGATAGTAGTAATACAATAAGGTAAGGGTAAATGCGACTGTGCGTATGTGGTGGATATCTTCTTCATCCATACTACAAAATAATTAAAAGGAAAATGAATTAACTTTAGTAATAAGAACAAAAGTATGCTATGAAAAATAAATAGAACACATGAACTTTGGGCAAAATAAAAACAATATATAATAAAATTGGCCACACAGAGAGAACAACCACATAAAAATGTGAACTGTCTAAAACATCCACGAAGAAGATAAAAAAAAAGTGTGCATCACGTAAACATAACATTGAACTTATTATGTACAATAAAAATTAAAGTACATAATAAGTCAAATATTCAAATGTTAGTTCTTATGATGTTTCTTTCTTTCACTAAGCAACGTGAAAGAGAATGTTAGATGGATGTTTGGTAGAAATTGAAAGAATAAATTGAAAAATTATTATATCAGATATGACGAGAGTAGCATCTACTGAGATTAGATATATTTAGCTGATTGTAGCGCTTACAACTAGGGGTAGAGATGCTTAAACAAGTGGAGTAGATAAAAATTATTTAGAATGATTAGGAAGGACACCAGGACAAAACTCAATTATTGAATTAAACAAAACGGCTTATTTTGCATTTATATTAATTTTAGGGGCATTTACATACACACCATCCAATTCCTATATATTTACATAACTCACACCTAAACAATTCTGTTTACATTAATACCACCCAAATCTTTCATATCAAATAAAAAAAACCACCTTAAAAAGTGAGTACACCTTCTCATGCACAGGTAAAGTAGCCAAACATCTTAAAAAAATCTCATTGATATGATATGCCTTAAAAACATACATCTGTCTATGCAAATGGAAACAAAAGATTAGTTTTTTCTTATGAATGTAAACAAATTCCAAATAAAAATTCAAAGCAGTTTTTCAGCCCACTTCACCTTCGAAGAACAACAATGTGCAATCAAAGCGAGACCGGGATTCCAAACTAGCGTCCGGATGATCCTCATTCTCATTGATCCCCTTTTCAGTTCTTTCCATAGTTTCCAATTCTTTAACTGGTCTTCTCATTTGTTCTTCATTTTCATTCGATCGTAATCTCTTCTAGTCATTTCTTTGAATTTAACCAAGATATTTCGCTACCATTCTTTGTTAAAAAATGTAGTGGGTCTATTTCCCACCTCAACATCCCTTACACATAAATCACAAAAGAACATAGTAACTTCTCTATCCCACATGGCTGATGTTACAGCCTCTTTAGCTTTACTCATTGAATTTTGTCAGATTAATGGATAAGCACAAAATGTTTCTTTTCATGACAAATAAATCACAAAACAAAAGAACAATTTTTATATCAACCCTCTAAAAAATCACAACACAAAAGATAAATTACTGGCATCTTCATCTTTGTGACGCCATAAAGATTAGACATTGGAAACAAATCATGACAAAGATTACTAAAAAATAGGATAAACTTTGGAAAGAAAAAAAAAACTTTTGTAAAGATTGTCAAACTGTACATTCATATAAAAGAGGAACAACCACATAACACTATATCATATAAAAATAAAAAAAAACTATAAAATGAATATCTAAGAATTATTGAGTTGAGATTTATTTATTTAGTGGAAGAAAAAATATCATATAATAAAGAAGATTTTTCCTCACAAATGATATTTCATTTAGGAGCATTTGCATGCATGCCACCCAACTCCTTTGTATTTACATATCTAATACCTGAATTTTATGTTTTAAATTAATATCACCTAACTTTTTCATACCATATCAAAAATAAGGGGGAGTAAAGAAACATTAACATTTTTCTATATACAAACTATTTTAGTGTTTATATGATATTACAAAGTAGTTTCTATTTTTAGTTAGTGGACCAAATAACATTTATATATATACTAACCTGTCCTAGCTCATGAACAATTTTCTTTTTTCCTATCTCATTGGTGCTTTGAGGGATATGAGTTTTTATGTTTTTACTTTTCATGAGAAGTTTAAATTCATGTTAAAAGAAAGAAGTCTTCCCAAAGAATATTTTAAAGTTCAAACACAACAAGAAACTAGACAGAAATAATCTAAAAAATATTCTAATATCAAAGCCTCGAAAGTCAAAGTTTTTGCAATTATTAAATTTTTTTGTTCAACCAGCTACTTGATGCAGATTTTTGGATTTTCCCCATCAGCAAAACTAGAAGTTGTGTAATATATGATTCCTTTGTGCCAAATTATGTATTAATAATCATAACAGTAATCATATAAAACCTTTTAAAAAGAACCTTCGATGATATAAATTTTTGGGTTGAATAACTTATAATTTTGTTTCTTTATAATTTTATACATGATAGTAGTTAGAGAAGTAATAGACCATTTTTTGAAAAAAAAGCTTCTTGATATAACAAATTTATACCTACAATTCATCTTTTTATATGGAAAACTTAAATCATCTTCATGACATCTAAGCAATCTAACAAAATATTAAGAAAACGAAGAAGATATATCTGTAGCGAGGAAAACCAAAGAAGACTACAGAAAAAACGAAGTAGGTGGAGAATGAGTGAAGCCCGAAGAACCACTTCGAGAAAGAAGCAGATCTGTGGATGGTTCCCCGCTGCTGGACTCCGGCGATGGATTCTCCGCTCCTCAATCCGGCGTCGAATGGCAAGCTTATGGGAGCAAGCTGCAAGGGCTGGATCCGGCGTCGGACGGCTTGCTGACGGGAGCGAGAGGCTAGGGTTGCTGGATCGAGGGGTGACGGGAGAACGACTGCGATCCGGGCGAAGCTCCTTAGCCGGGGATCTCAACAGAGACGAGAGCGAGAGCGAGAAGCTAGGGTCACGGAAGAGGCGAATGAAAAAAGCAAGGTCACGAGCGTAAATTGAAATTGGAAAACGCGGACCGCGGGGGTCAGCCCGCAGTTCGCGTCTTTTACAATTTTGGAAACACAATTTTCAATAATCTGGCGATAAGTGAATACCAAACAGTGAAACGATCAATAATCTGGCGATAAGTGGGTACCAAACAGTGAGACGATGTTTTCAAAATGCCGCCCGCACTTATAAGCTGTCCCAAACGGGCCCTTAATCACTATGTTATAAATACAAGCAGGAAGTGTACAAATTTTCCTACCAAAGCCGGTCACGTTACATCACTTCAAATTTCAATCTTAAGCCTCGCACGTGTAATCCTGCATGCCTTTCTAAATGCCCAAATCCCACTTGTGTCGCCCAATTTGTTTCCCTCAAATCCCTCTCTTCAGCATCCAGGCCCTCCCCGTTCCCCTCCCCAACCAGCTCTAGGCTAGCCAACCATGGATGAACGGCAGACCGGGCGACGACAAGCGGCGATTTCTCACGATTTAACCGGGCGCAGTGGCATTGCGCTTCTCAGATGGATCCAGGATCACGCGCCGAACTCGAGCCAGGTTGTGGGTTTCCTTTCTCTGGTCATCTCCGCTGCTATTCTTCTCATCCTAACTGGGTTGACGGTGAGTGGAGCTACGCTGGGTCTTATCGTGTTTGGGCCGTTGTTGTTAATCACGAGCCCAGTGTGGGTTCCAGTGGGTGCAGTGGCTTTTGTGCTGCTTGCCGGAGCCGCGTCGGTTGTCGGTGCTGCTGTTGCTTCGGCTGCTGTAGCGACGTGGCTATACCGGTACTTCACAGGTCGGCACCCGGTTGGGTCGGATGGGATCGATTTCGCGCGGAGTCGAATCGCCGACACGGCAATCCATGTGAAGGATTACGCTCGGGGGTGTGGTGGGTATTTTCAGAGCCGCATCAAGGATGCTGCTCCGGGGGCATAGGTGTGGTCGTCGGCTTGCATGCTGGTTTGTGTACTTATGGTAGGTATCTATCTGGTTGTTGGATTCTTGCTACCCTTTTGTCCTTGTTTTATGAATTTTTTTCTTTTTTTTTTTGGTGGTGTAGAGGTAATTGAGCTTTCTTTTTAATGCCTGCGTTAATGCAGCATAAATAATTAAGTGCAGCTATGACGCAGCCCTACTTGCGTACTAGGGCAGAGGTTCTTAGCTGGAACCTAATATTTACTTGTTACTGTGAAGGCTAGAATGTGGATATGGTTCTAAGGTTCTTGTCTTTATATGCTATGTGTTAATAAATTAGTTTTAAATGATGCAGAGAACTGCAGAAGTTGCATTCATGTTGTATGTGGTGAATTTTAATTAGCTCGAAGTTGCTTTGTAACTTATTGTCATATATTTAGAAATTAGAATCTTTTACTTATGCCAAAATGATCTTAAGAGAGAAAATAAATTATTAACAAATTCAGCCCATCTTGTGTTTCAACAAGAGCAGAATTGGGCAAGAATATGAGTTCCTTAAGCAATGCGTGATGGAGGGGATGGAAATAAGAACTATTTGACTTACCTTGGAAGGGGGAGAAAAAGATTTCGGATCAATTGGACTTGTGTTCGAAATGGTGTGGGCAGAAATTTTTGGCTCTTTTATATTTCTCCATATTTTGATCCTGTGGACTCCAAATGTGCTTTGAAGTTGGGTAGCAGGCAGATCACTTAAAATTTATTGTGATTTTTTTTTTTGACATGATGGTGCTGGGAGATAGGGGAAAATTATGCCCATCCTGTGAAAAAAAAGAAAGAAAATAATAGCCCACAAAAAATTATAAAATCATTTTTGTTCAAATCACACAAGAAAAGAGACATTTCACATTAAAATGCTTATACTAATGTTATTTTTGTTTTAAAAATCTGGGATTATATAAGTAAATGTAAAAGTTTAGCTGTTAGATATGTAAATTCATAAAAAATTGTGTGGTATCCCATTTACCTTTATGCAGTTTCACCCAATTGATGGCTATGTACTGTTGCTACAATTGTAGATTCATTTTGATTTTGGAGAAAATATAACTCTAACTTCTCTTGTACAACATAAGGTTATACCTCTGTCTTTATAAAGGGGAAAAAGCTTAGGATTATTGAAAAATACACTACTTTCGTAGTTAAAAAATTAGTCCCCAACTAAAAAAAGAATGAACGAAAAAGGGAGGAGGAATGAGGAAGCAAATCATAGGAATTTGGGGATTTAATATTATTGGCATTATTCTTATGCATCTAAATTGCATTGATTTTATTGTATTGTAAGGTTAATCATAACAAATGAAGTCTCTTGGGTGGTGGACAATGAAGGTGATTGATAGTTTTATACCTAACTTATATTTTTCATATAGAAATTCTCAAATAAACTAGATATCTTAAATACTCTCATATAGTATTCTCTAGTCTTAAGAAAAAATTTCACTATAATTGGAGAATATATTATATTTTGAAGTTGTGTTCCAAGAAACAATCATGTACAAAAATATGTCCAATAAGGCTATGAAATAGGCCACCACAAGTGAATAGATTGAGTTGAAGGAAATTTTTGAAGATGATAGGTGATTAAGAAGCCATTTAATTCTTAAAAGTGTTGAGAACAATCAAACCTGAGCACACCTATAATACTATATGAGAATATTTAAAGAATATATACAATATTATCCTTTTTGGATCATGTATTGCTTAATGATTTGGCAAACTTGAGTGTTTTGAAGAACAATGCAAGGTAAAGCTGCCATTAAGTGGCAATTGATAATGAAATAGGATACTGACTCTTTATACAAAATAACACTCGGACATGCTACCGATGGTTAGATGGTTAACAGAGCATTGCACAAATATAGCAGGCTTAAAGCTGCTTCCATAGTTAAAAGAAAATCCCAACAAAAACTGGAGATGGACTGGTGAGAAGAACCTAACATAGTAAAAGCAAAAACATTTATTTAAACTGTTACTACCATTAACTAGAACTTTAGTTAGTGTTTATTCTGCATTACAAAATTCTGGCTCCATTAGTAACCATGTTTTTTTTGTAGATTGAATTTGAAGCACTATCTTGCTAAAATAAATTCTTTTGAACACCTTCACTTTATTGACCGTGAAGATTGATTTCTTTTATGCTTCCACTTCTTTGTAGTGTTGCTCTTCTTTAGCATTTCAATTTCAATCATGTTATTGGATCTCGTAATTTCTTATACTAATATAACCCCCCCATCTAATAAATCTTCAATAAAATAATGCTTTGGCTTTGTCTTGTAGTTAATAGAAAATTGATTAGATGTTTACCTCCTTGACCATCATAAGGACACTATGTTTTTGTTCTCTTCTTGTCTCTTTTAAGTTATGCAGCCCTACAATTTCAGGGCCCACTTAATTTTGGTGAGGTATATGTAACATCTTTAAGGAAGCACAAAATTTGTTTCATTGCTTGTCAATATTTCTTCCATTTGAACATTTACAGGCATCAGAACATGTATCGGTAAAACTACTGATGAAACATAATAAATTGTTGCCTAATATTCCATATCATGTTAGGTGATTTTTTTTTTTTCTACTTTTAAATGGATTAGAAAAAACAGTAATTAAAGTTTTCAACTTCTATCATATTAGGCGTGCTTAATATTTTCTCAGTATGATCATCTTGAAATAGTTTCAAAATACTAATTAATCTATCACGAATAATTATCACCCATAAAAATTTCTGTGCTTATTCAGGTTCTTCATTTCAAATTAATTTTATAACTATTTTTTTAATTTATTGGTCTTAGAGATATTTCCCACCATAATCATTACATCATCCACATATAAAAGAATGGTGTTGAAACTTCTATCTGCATGGTATCTGTTGAATCTAATTTGAACCATAAAATTTTTTTGATATTTTCATGAGGAATAGAAGCCTATCTTTGATCAAACAAATATTTATTCATATTGCAAAAATGTATTCTTTTTTATGATTTTGAAGTTTAGATTATTCCTTGTAGTTGTTCTCTATCACTTAAAAGAAAAGCTGTCTTTCATCTTACTGGTTAAGTTGAACTTTGTTTTTTAATATTATGCTCAACACTAGTTCAATAGTTGTCATTTTTATAACAAAAGACAAACCTCATTAAACTCATTTACTTTTTTAAAACCATTTTACTATCCTTTTTTGTACGTCTTAGTGCTATTGTGCTTTTCCTTGATCATAGATTTTATTTGTATTGTGCTGCTCTCTTAATCATTGGTAGCCAAGATAATGCTAAAGTGTTACTTATGTATAAGGTTTTGTTATTTTATTTTATTGTTTGTTGTTACAGTGTCTTTAACTGCCTTTGATTCTTCAAAATACCTAGGCTCTCCACTATCTTTAAAGCAATAAATAATGCAAAGAAGGAGAATATTGTGAGTGGATGAAGTATTATGACATATTTTGAAACTATATTGTAGGTATAATCAGCTTGATTATCTCAACACTCTCTTTAGTCGCTTGACTTTTTCATTACATCTCAAACCTATTCACTTATGTAGGTCTGATTCATAGCATTATTAGACATTTATCTATACATGATATTTTATTTGAATGTAGTTTTCCTTTTTCTAATAATTTTACTATTTTTATGATCTTAAAATCTATGGCCATAAACATCAATTTCATATCTATTTTATACACTTGGGCTCTAAATTTTTTCTTTTAATGAAAACCACACTAGCATAAGAAAGTCATTTAAATACCTTTAATTAAGAAATGTTTATCTACTTTTCAAACCATGATTCTTTGAACAGTTCACATCAGCAATTCAATTTATAATAATTTAGTGATCAAATAAGCTGTAATTCTTATGACATTTTCCCAAAATGTGTTGCCAATCTACAGCATATCTTCAGTTGTTATATACATTTAACCATCCCATGTTGTTGTGATGTTCCTGAAATAGTCGTCTCCATATGAATCCTACTATTAAATAAAGAGCATCTATCGAACAGGCAGGATTATTTTAATCTGCATTAGTTTATTCTTGACGTATAAAATGTCTCCTTAGGTTGTAATTAAAGACATTCTTAAATGAATTTAATTTAATTCTTTCTACGTATTTTCCCTTCCTCATTCTCTCTCCTTTCTCTTCTCTGTCTCTTGTCTTGTCTTTTGTTTCCCATTATGTTTCTCCCTAGGTTGACACCACTTGGGTTACAATGAGCAAATTTGGAGAAAGCTCATCTATTGTAATAGATTTTAGGATAAATAAAAGGAGATGGCTGGATGAGTAGAGATTTACAGTTAGCATGAGTTCAAGGTGTGTGGAGTAAGTATGGAAAAGATGTAAAGAAAGAAATGGGAAATTTTAGTCTCCTTTCAGTGATTCAAAGTAGTGAATACAAGACACTCTAGATAGACTTATGAAATGGAAAAAGTAGAGTTACTAAAATAGAAGAATATATATAGCTTTACAAAAAATGTTTCTTTAACGGGATAAAAAAACTTCCTAATATAAATACAAGTTCCATCTTAATGTATTGGCAACTATATTTTATACTTTTTTTTTTTATTTAGAGCATTTTATAAAGTCTATTCGAACAAGCCTCATGGTAAAAATATTTATTAGATGACTCTTTAGTGCTGCATAAAGCACTTACATTCTGCCTTATAGTTTCTCTTTGATTAACATCAATCTCAATATATTTTATTCTATCATGTTGGATAGTATTATGAGCGATTTTTATTACTATTTTTTTTTATCACAATATAGCTGTATAGTTTAATTTCTATTTAATTCTTAAATCATGTAAGGTTATTTTAATCATAATAGTTCACAGATTCCTTATGCCATAGCCCAATTTTGATTCAATGCTAGATCTGACCACCATGTTTTGCTTGTTGCTTCTCCATATCACTAAGTTTTGACCAAGAAATATGCAATAATTGGATTTTGATCTCCCAGTTATTATACCTGCATAATGTTTACATGTGTAACTTTTTAGTGTTTTTTCTTTTGGATCATATATGAATTGGCTAATCACACTTATTTAGTATGCAATATTTGTTCAGATATGGGCAAGATAGATGAGTTCCTGACTAGTATTTGGTACTTCTTCCAATCAATTTGTTGTCCTTTGCCTCTCCTATCTTTTGATTTGATTCAATAGTAGTTACAGGTTTATACCCTAGCTTTTTTAAATTCCTTCAAGGGATTTGTTACATACTGAACACAGGACTTAAACTGTAGGAAAAATATTTTAATTTCTTAAAACTATTTTATTTGAAATTTTTTAATTGAATATTATTTAAGATTTTTCTTGTTCATCATTTCTAGTAATAATGGTATCATGAATATACTTTTGTAGAGGCATTACTCCTCTTGGTTCGAATGTTTGAAAAAAAAAACACATGATATCTTTGGTTTTGTTTGTATGTTATACTTTTCAACATCTTTAGTAAAGATCTCAAACTAGGCTCCTAGGTGATTTTTGTAGTTCCTTAAAGACCTTTTCTTCAGTTTACATAGCTTGTTAGATGTTTCAAAGTCAGGGCTATTTTGTTGTTATGTGGGCATTTGTGGAACTAAAGGTGGGACTAAGAGAGCAAAAAAAAGTTCAAATCATAGTTTTTATAATCATAAGGGAAATCTTTCCTTGAGAACGAGGCTGTGCTAAGGAAGGTTTAAATTGCAATAAATTTTACATTAACCATTCTTCCTAGAATGAGAATTAAAACATTTGTACCTTTTTTTGAAGTCGAGGAGTAACCAAGAAAGACATTTGATAAAGTCCATTTTACTTATGTTTTGACAAATAGCATATATAAAAGGAGTGCAAATTAATATTTTGGGTAAAAGGCCATAAGAGTTTTTGACATGTGGTTAGAAATTGGTAAGATATTCAATGAGTCTTATTTTCCACTATCTTTGTGGAAAATCTATTCATAATGTAGGTGGTATTAGAGCAACTCCCCCCCCCACCCCCAATAAGATTTGGGAATATTCGCTCGAGTAATAACGACAAGTGATATTAAATAAGCAGTGATCAATTTTCTTTGCAACTCTATTTTTATTTTAATGTATTTATGCATATTGATTCATGAGTAATGCATTCCTTTTGAATTGAGTCTAACATTTGATTAAAATAATCTTGTGTTATGTGATCTTTAGTTTTTATTTTCACTCTAAATTGGTTTTGAACTGTAGAATGAAAATTAGTTATGATGTTGCTAACATGAATTTTTCTATTGATAAAAGATATCCATGTATATGTAGTACAATCGTCAAATATGGATACAAATCACCAGGCTCCTAAAATGTTTGGCGATGGTGGATATATATCAATGTGGATTAATGCAAGAGGATACAAACTTTTTTTATTATAAATAAGAAAGATTTTACGAGTATGTTTGTTGACTCGTAGACTTCTCAATGAAAGTCCGTGATATTTAGGAACTTGAAAAGAGTATGAAAGATCTTTTTAGAACTAAAGATGAAAATGAGATCATATGAAAATGAGATCATATGATTTTTTTTTTTTTTATGAACTAAGAAATGACAAGGTCAAGCTACTGTTGATTTGTTTTGAAGAACCTGATGCTTCAAGATAGTAGAGCCCATTCTTTTTCTTAACAAATTCAACCCTCATCAAATTTTGGCCTTGAAAAACATGGTAAGAATGATGACAACTGGTGAAATATTCTAAATATTTTGTGAAATTTTGCATAAAAATAAGATTTGGAGATAATTTTGAAATATGGAGACATTTTTAGGGGTAAGAGATGCTGTTAAATAGATCTCTCTTAGCTATGTACTTATAGTAAGGAAACCATTTGCTGTGGTAGTTTTCTTTTTACTTGTGCATGAAGTATAAGTGCCAAAATATTAAGAGCTATGAGCCATATAATCTATTGCTTCATTTAGTCATTTCTCCATCTTATTCTTTAGGTTTTGAGCATGTTGAGTTTGTTTCGTTAGGTGAGCTTGATATTAATATCTATGTTGTACTCCGGTTCTCTCTCCACTCTTCATCTTCTAGCAAGCCCTCTTTTGTATGTTTTGATTTTTTGCAATAGTTGCACAGTAAATTATCTATGTTATTTTCTCATGGTTTATATTTTCTAGTGATTTTTTTATAAGTGTGCTATTTCTCCTTTTTTTCTTCTAGGGATTCAGTTTGGCATTAGGGTTTAACTATCCGAATTCTTGGGCTTGAGCATTGTATAACCCTCTTGCTATATTTTGATTGGATTAGAGATTGCCTCTTCCAATGAAGGCATTTCTTTCCTTGAAGAATTCGAACCATTTACCTGATCAAATTCTTGGTTGAAACTTTTCAATGAAGATTTTCAAAATGGCTTCATCTTTTGGTCATTTCAAATACATGATGGTATTCAAGATATAGCCATAGATTTTTTTAGTAATTGACATATTTTGCCATGGCTTACACTTTTACCTTCATTTAATTCTACCGTCTTCATTATGATTTCGTATATTAGGCTACATCACACGTCCTTGAACAACTGCGATGGATTGAGTCCTAAATTCTCTTAGCAGTAGTCCTGAGCATGGAAGCATCGTTAATAGGGGTGTCAAAAAGTTTGCGGGTTGGGTTTTGTCTGAGTCAAAAATTGACTTGACCGGAATATTAAAGGACTAGGGAAGTCCAACCCGATATTCACCCGCTTTCAACATGCTGACCCAAATATGTTAATATTCATACGTAAGTTATCATATATGCAAAAGTTGAGGTTGGGTATTAAATATGTTAATACATATGAATTGGGAGGTATGTATGTAATTCTTTTTAATATAAATAATACAAAATAAATAAAAATTAAGTAGACATCAGATTAAGAGATGGTTAACTCGTTTGTTGCTTAATCTAAAACATGAATCACAATAACAAGACCACCAACATAAAATAAACAGAGCTCATTACCATTAATGTCAAAATAAACAGAGTTTTACATAATCTACAACTTCCCTCTCTACTTCTTCCTCAAATTTCATCTTCTAAGCCCGCTTCTTGTTCATGTTGGAAACCAATTCCCTCATCTGAAACCTCCAGTATAAAAAGTAAGCCAAACCGAAACCAACAAGAACCATCAACACCAACAAATCTCCTTCCTCCTCCCACTCCACCTCCTCTATTCTACTACCCGAATCACCTCCCCCTACCTCCTTCGCCGGCGCCACCAAAACATAAGCACTTTTCCCTTCCCTCACCGCCACCCCCTCAAACTTCTTCCCTTCCCCTACTTTCACTTCTCCCGTCACCGCCGCCTCCGACCACCCATCCCTACCCTGCACCATTCTTACCCCCGTCCCACCTGCCACCACCGCAGCCCCATCCGCCATCATCGCGATCCCGCTTACCTCAGGCGCTGGACTCCCATTCGTCCCGATAACCTCCTTTGCCGCTCCGCTCTCCTCATCCACCTTAAACACCGTACCCATCTTCCCCTGAACCACAAGAAGAAACCCCTTCCTCACATGCGCCACGCCTACCAATCCCTCCCCGCCGTAGATCGCCGATTTGGAGAAATCGGAGACGATGCCCTCCAAGTCAACCCTCCAGATCACTCCGGTGTCCGATCCAGTGACGAAAATGAATCCGGTGGCGGGATCGACAGCGATGCCGCCGGGAGAGGCCGGGAGGGAGGAAGAGAAGATGCGGCTGTGGGGGCGAGGCGATCGGAGATCGTAAGCGGTGAGGGTGTTGGGATTGCTGAAAGCGACAAGGAGGCGGCGGCGGCGTTTGTCGATGGAGATTGACGAGATAGAAGAGATGAAAGGGTCTGAGACGATTGTCTCTGCGACGCCGGCGTCGGAGATGGAGAAGATAATGGGGTGCGAAGCGGAGCCGACCACGAAGTGCTGGGCGGTGGGATCCCAGGTGAAGCCCGCCGGGCGGGGGACGGTGGAGGGGATTGTTATGATGTGGCGGTGGGAGGCGAGGGTGGAGGAGATGGAGGAGAGGAGGAAGATGAGGAGCTTAAGGACGGAAGGAGACATACCAGCTGGTTTGTACGATTGCCGTCTGCTGTTAGGGTTTGGAGGAGAATCGTGGTTTTGCATTTGTGTCCCAGTTTTGTTTTGTGCACGCTATCCATTTGGAAGGTAGATAGAGTAGCGGTGTAATTTGAGCTAAGCTTATTTCTGAGCTGGCTAAACAAATGCCCAATTTGTGAACAACTCATAAGCGAGCCAACACATTTTTTGAGCTTAAAAAATAGAGTAGCAGTGTAATTTGAGCTAAGCTTATTTCTGAACTGGCTAAACAAATGAGCCATTTGTGAACAACTCATAAGCGAGCCAACACATTTTTTGAGCTTAAAAAATAAACAAGCCGAACACGAGTTAAGCCCAGGCCTGCTCTTGTTCGGCTCATTTACACCACTATAAACAATAATGTTTTTTATATTTTATTTCAAATGAATTATTATTTATTTTTTAATTGTTAATTTTATTTATCATTTAATTATAAAATTAATTTGAATTAATATTACTATTCTCATTTATAATAGACAAATTGATTTGTTAGCTGCACAAATTTGTAGAGTTAAGTTTGGGCTCAAGCCTGAACTTAATCAATTAATCAAGTTCAAATTGAGGATGGCTTTAGCATTAGGATGTTGCATTTAAATTGGATTAAAATATAAAAAATATTACTTTAAATTTTGCATTGGGTGATTAACCGATTACCTTAGGCATATAACGGTCTGCCCGATAAGCCTGCCCCTTTGGATATGGAAGTGAAGAATGTCGGTCTCAATCTAAAAGTGACAAATGCTAGCTTCTTAAGAAAAGCGCATGCTTACAAAAAATCGGCATGATCGTGAAGCGCAATAAAAATGCTAAATTTAGCATATTCTAGTCATAAAAAGGTGTCTTCTAAAGATAATCTTCTGCCCAAACATTATATGTTGGTACATGTAATTATTGGGTTTAAGTTTTTCAATTTTTTTTTTAACTTTCTCAAGCCAATGTCCTGCTAGAATATACCCAAATTGATTATAGGAGTTATTGATTTTGTCCAAATGACGAGCAAGCGATCAGGAGGCCATCCGGCGCCCATCAATTGCAACCCCACTGGCCTCACGAGAACCACCCGATCTGTCAACCCTTTCATCATCACCCCGACAGCACCTGGGTTGCTGCTATTGGCGCAACTATCGAACCTTGACCAACATTCTCTGGGAGCGCATCATCAATAGGTATCAGCTCAATTGTACCAAAAAGATAATATAAGCAAAGGAAAAAGAAATTTGAACCTGATGAGCCGAGCGTGGATATGCAGTTAACAAAAAGATAAGCGACACAGAGGAAAAACATTCATAGCAGAGAGCGTATAAGGGAAAAAGACGCAACTTTAAGTTTAGGAGCCCGAAGATCGCGTTTCCATCATCTTCTAGAGTCTTTGGCTTGAAGGAAAAAAAACACATTCAGAAACAAGCAATTGATATCTTGCCGGCTGATTCTTCCGCCGACTAATTGCTTTCCAACCGAAAATTCCTGTAGCTCGTCGACAAAGTTGTCGGCCGACCTACACCATCCGCCGGAACACGAGACTTTGCGGCGGTCGCGGTCATGCCGGTTGCCGAAACCCACCATCGATCGTCAAATCATGGTCTCTCCAGTCACTAAAACCCGCTAGTGATCGTCAAATTGCAATCTCTAAACTCCTGTCATTGGTTGTCGGATGGCAATTCCGTAGGCCGACCATCTCCTGGATTTGAAAGCTTTGTTGCTTACAAAATCCAGCTGGCTAGCTTGCATGCATCATCTGTCGATCGAAATGGTTGAAACTCAAGCTGACAAACTCGCATGCAAATCCCATTGGTCCACTCTTTTTTTTCTCAGTCGGCAACATCCCACGACCACTCACCCTCTCATCCACCAAACAACAGTTGCTGGCAGCATGGTTTTTATTAGAGACGGTGGGGACTACATCGAGGAAGAGCCGTCGATTCCGATCCAGCTTCGGACGATTGAAATTTCAAGTAGGTCGATCGTCGTGTAATTCATACCAGTCGTAAAATTTGTCAGTCGCCAATTTCAAGGCATCTAATCAAATGGTGAATTCTGAGCTGGTCAACTAGTGACCAAAAAATCTAAGACCGAAAAATTACAAACGAGTAGAAAAATTTGGATAACCGACGTGTTGTTGCGGACGACCGAAAATTCTGAATTACCAAAACATTCCAGCGACAGAAAATTCTGAGCGACTGAAAAAGTGCAGATGACTAAAAAACTGGACATTGTGCATTTCTGGGTAATCAAAATATTCAACAATTTTATTTTATTTTATTCTAAAATTTATTTGTCAACTCTTCTAATTATGTTTTCCTAGGTTTGACTGGGACTAGAGGCACTCAAAGAGTTCACACACATGATACTCAGAGAACTAGGGTTCGACGTAACAAATAAAATACTCCTCTCTGGGGCGAGCAAACTACTAACCCTCAACGCCAAACATAAAAAATTCATGTATTTAAACTCAGAACAGGTAAAAGATTTGTAATTGGTTCCCTGCTTAGTAGCGACATGTTTTTCCAAGGGTACAACACAAATTATCCCAGCAACAAGTCTCGTCGTTTACTCCATGAAGGCAAAGACAAGATCCACCTAAGCCTTGGCGAAATGCGAGGATTGATCGAGGTGATGAACCGACACGTGCTTTGTAAGACTTGAGCCAAACAGTCAGCAAATTAGAATACATAAAAAATGAATGATGGTCTTTTCAAAGATTTGAGTCATCAGCCAACCCAAAACATCAAACTGTCGTAATCAAATGACACGATAAGTGTAAGATACAAAAATAGGCAAAGGTAAAAAATGATCTAGAGCTATATTTACTTTTTGTATAAATCACTTACATTTCTTTACAAGCATTGACTAAGTAATAGATGAAGCCAACAAAGCTGATATTTAGGCTAAAATAGTCGATTGAAAGCTTAAAAAAAAACAGGGGGTTGAAAGATGCCAAAATGAAGGGAGTTTAAATAGTACATTATTGTGAGGTATTTTAAGTCTCTTATTCTTATAGCAGCTTCGCTTCCATGACGTAAAAGACTTGCGGGGAAATCTATGCATGACCGAAAGCACATGTGCAGATCTAGACAAGATCTAACGGTAACAAAGACCAGCCGACCACCTAGTCTGCCAGCCGACCACCGTCGTCTGCCCCCCCCAGCCGATGTCTGCCCACCGCAATTCGTCTGTCGATCTTAGTCCGTCTGCTGACCGCAAATGGTCTGCTGATCGTTGTTCCTCTGTCGACCTCAGTCCTTCTGCCAACCACAGTCGGTTTGCCAACCTCAGTCCTTCTGCCAACCACAGTCGGTTTGCCAACCTCAATCCATTTGCCGATCACAATCGGTCTGCTGATCACGGTTCCTCTGCCGACCTACTTGTTTTTATTTCAAAAAAGTATTATTAAACTTTTTACCAATAGTGTGCTTAAATTTTATTTTTATACTTTATAAGGATCCCAAGTTTGATAAATTTTAAAAAATTTCAAAGTAAATAGAAATAAAGATTTCTACGTTGAATAGAAAATGTTCTTATACCCTAGTACTAGACCAATTCACTAGAATTTCTCTTAAGTTGTGTCTTGACATTTTCGAAGAAAAATTATTGGAAAGGTTAATAAAACCCACCGCCTCAAATTAACAATTCTGATTTTTAAAATTATAGTGTTACTTGAGGACAAGTAATAGTGTTACTTGAGAACAAGTAACATTTAAGTTTGGGGATTTTGATGTATGAAAATATTGTATGAATTTATTTATATTTTGGAGATCTTTTTTAATGAAATTGCATTTTAAAGAAAGCTATTTATATGTTTTTATTGCAACTATAACAACTATTATGAGTAAAATGAAGTGTAAGAAGCACAGAGCAAAAAGAAAAAAAATAGAAGAAAAAACAGTTTGTGAAGGATGAGGCCATGACGCCAAGTACTGGGCGCCTAGGCGACAACCAAGCCTGGAATCTGAGAGCTTAGCGCCAGGGAGCCAAACACTGGGTGCCATAGCCTCAATTCTGAAGGCCAAGGCCTTGGCGCTAGAACAGTGTGGCGCATATGCGCCAGTCCAGTAAAATGAGCGCCAACCACTTGGAGCCATGACCCCAGTCCAAAAGGCCAAGGTCATGGTGTCTAGGCGCCAGTACCGAATTATGGACAGTTTCGAGATGGTTCAAAGCAGTTCAACAACACTTTCAAGGTGGGTTTTAAAGCAGTTTGGAAGGAAATTAAGAGGAGTAGATGGAGAAATACAAAAGGGGGGCCAGGAGTCGAAGGTTTGTGAGAGAGTTTTGGAGGGATTTTTCATTACGTGTTTGTAGAGTTCTAAGCTTGTTCTAAGCAAGTCTAGGTGTGTGTGTGTGTGGTGATTTGTGAGTGATGTTGTGAAAGGAGTTGCAAGAGAAGAGCAAGGGCTTGGGTGGAACATCATCAAGGCAAATTGAGG
>NW_018164735.1:295444-300300 GCF_001263595.1 Phalaenopsis equestris | reverse complement strand
GGGAAAGAGATAAGTATAATTGTGATTTGAAATTGTGATTTTCTGAAATATATTTGTATGTATAACCTCTTTGTTTCAATGCATTTTGGTGTTGCTGTATTCATGCTTTCTGAGTAGATTTACTTGTTTTTCCTTATGGTGATGTGGTAGAAGTTTAAGAATGTTGGATTAAATGTTGAAGTAGTTTATATTCCAAATTGTGATGATTTTCATTTTTCACTTAGTTTGCTTTTCAATTTGTCAATTTATCTAATAAAATATGTTGTTAACCTGTAAGGACTCAGGAGAGTTACGATACAAACAACTAAAAAAATCATATTCAACTATAGGGTATGAATTTAAGTACACTATAAATAGATGCAAATATTAGAGAGATAAAACCTAATAAGTACAAATTAGGGATTTTTAGAGTGACAGTCCAGAATCTATAACAATTTGAACCAAACCTCTTTATATGCTAGGAAAAGAGTAAAGAGGTTTTATGCTTTTATTTGTCACAAAAATTTACTTTATTTCATCTTTCTTCCACTTCTACACTATACTATTATCTCTATAAGGAAAAGTATCCATAGCACTTGTTAAAACCACTTGACATACCATAGTTAGAAATCATGTAGGCGTAACTTTAGATAATTGCAGCCGGTTTGTTAGCAAAACTCTTGTGTTTAGAAATTCTAAACTAAGAACAAATTTTGTAGACTTGAACATTTTCCTACTTTGTCTTCCCGTTATTTCTTGTGGGTTCGACATCCTACTCTTTAGAGCCTAATATTGCTGAAACAATATGTATATTTAAGTGAGAAATCTCAGTGTGTAGGAAGATCTGATTTTAATAATTTAATCAATTGCTATGGAGCAGATCAAGTTTTTTGGTGTCATTATCGAGAGTTACATTATTGTGATGATAGCTAAGATGGATCAGGAAGTAGTACTTCTTTCGAAACAAAATTATGTTGCTCTGTCATAATTGACTCCACATCCTCTAAGTTATGACCCTTTCTATGGTTCTCAACAGAACGAGGTTCTCAAATTGTTCCCATTTCTGCAATGTGAAAAAAGATATCGTTGCTTGCTTGCTATGTAGAATGTGGATGACTTTTTCATTCACTGCAACATGAAGGAAGAACTCGTTGCTTGTCTGCTACGTAGGACGGGAATAACTTTACTCTTGTTCTGACGAAAGAAGATCTCGTTGATTATCTGCTATGCAGGACGGGGACAACTTGACTCTTGGCCGCAACACAAAAGAATATCTCGTTACTCGTCTGTCATGCATAAAAGGGACGACTTTCCTCTTGGCCTTAACATGAAAGAATATATTGTTGTTTGTCTGCTATGCATGTTAGGGACAACTCTCTTCTTCTGAAAAATCTCGCTAGAAGGAGACTCCACTCTCCACTCTCCCTCTTTTTTCTCATTCTCCTATTCCTTCTCCTCTCTTATGATTCTTCCCTTAATCCATGCGTTCTATTTATAGGTTTAATAAGAGGCATAGCATTAAAGGCAATCGTTAAAAAAGAGAGAGAAAGAAAACTGAAATTTTTTTCATATTCTCAACGTTAAGTCATATGAATTCCCTCATTACAAATAAAAAAGAGGGAAATGTTAAGAAAATATGTTCAAATAACATTATTTGGACTTCCAATCTGCTTAAATGCAAACCAAAATCTGCTTAAATTCACCAAAATTGTGGTCCAAATTCAGTAGCCGGTCCAGCTCAATGCGTCGTCCCAAATTCTGTAAGTTCATCTGCTCCTATGATCCAAATTCGTGTGTCGCTCCAGCTCTCGCAAAGCGTGCCAATTCAGTCTCTAGCATGGGCCTGCCAAAGTACAACGCGGGTTACTTGCAAGATAAGCGACACGAGTTCAACAGCCCGCACAATGGCTCGACCAGGCTCAGTGCAGGTTGTCAGGCCCAATTTTAGGCCCGACCATTAGCTCAACAAAAAGTGACTAAATATGCACAAGGCAAGAATTGAACCCCCCTCCCTCACGTGAAGCAAAAGGAAATTACCAAGATGAGTTCACTTGCTACAATTCACAGTGCTTTATATTATAATTATATAAATTCTAATATTAAAATAACACACACACACACATGTATATATGTATATATGTACATGTATAGATACATACATATATACATGTATATACATGTATATATGTATCTATACACGTATATATATACACATCTATAAATATCTATACACATGTGTGTGTGTGTTTGTTTGTGTGTGTGTGTGTGTGTGTGTGTTTATAAATATAAATATATTGATGTTAAAAATGTAAAGTATTTCACATCTTGATATTTTCAGGCAAAGATGTTGGTTCTGCTACGAAATAGGGGGGCAACTGATACGACTCCAACAAATCTTCATCATCCGGAACAAAGCTAGAGGCATTACCTGGATCTCGAGGTGACTTTTTGAGTAAGAAATATTCAAACCTCAATTAAAAGTCATCCATAGCTTTGATTTCAACAAACTTATAGTCAAACTGACCGACGCACCTAGAAGAACTCAATGTTACCAAAACTGACACAATCGAAACCAAACTAAGCCTAGATCAAGCCAAACCACTTTTGAAAGTTTTTGGACATATATAAAATGCCAAACGAATGTTGATTCTAAAGACTATATAGTTAAATTGAGCATCTTAACAAGACGAATCCATTGAGCCTAAAATCACTAAATTATGACAACATTAAGATACTCAAATGTTTATCAAATGTTATCTGATCGAGGGAAGTCCTCTGGTTGTCTAATTAAAATGATTCATATTTGTGCATTAATTGAACCAATAACTCTAGAAATAGAGTCTCACCCCTCTCATGAGGGGGAAACTAACTTAGACCCGAAGGAGAATTTGAAGCCTAAAGAGGAGTATGAAGCTTTTAGAAGAAGCTAAAGTCCAGCACCACTCCTGCCGATGATAACCACTACTAACCGCCATTGACCTCTACCGACCTCCGCTGACAACCGTTGACTGATGTTGTGCACTCTTATCGTCGTTGACCACCCATTGTTGATTGCCTTCGAGCAATGTTGATTGTTGTCAAGCATTGCTGAAAGCCGTCGACAACTGCCGACTGTCTTCGACCACCATCGTCCGTCGTCGACCACTACCTGTCAGTCGTCGCTGATCTTTATAAGTCGGCGCTCGTTCCTTCCAAAAGGTCCATCCACATGTCAATGTTTTAACTTGAGAGATATTCTAACTTCTTCCCGCATGTTGGAGAAGTAGTTGCAATTGTAATTATCATTTATAATGGAACACTTCAGCTGAACCAAATCTCATGTTTTTTACGTTTATAGTGTTTTCACGTAAAAACTTTTGTTGTCATTACTAATTGCTGGATGTTTGTTGAATCTTCGTACTGCACTAAGACAATAATATGTTACTCTACTGTCACAAATTTTCTATCACACATCAATAATAATCAAATAGATTTACATACCCACCGCTTAATCTCTATTTATTTATATATTCACTAATTATCTTAATTTTAATACGCATATCATCTAAAAATATAATTCTTTTTTAGAGATTAAAATAATATTATTTCAATACGACGTGAAAGATTTAGATTGTCTAAAATAAAATTGAAGTATTAAATAGATAAATAAACGAAGAATTGGGTGGTGATGCGTCTAATATTTAATGAGTAATGCTCTGAATGTCAAGGGCAAGTATCCAATTTTATTACTCTTTTCATGAAACACTTAATTATTAGTCATATTTATTTTTTCCTATATCAGAAATCAAATAATTATTTATAATCAACCAAAATTTAAAGCTTAAACATAGAATAAAATACTTATTTTTTATTATAATTATTAACCTATTTATATATTATTTTCAATATTTATCATGTATAATTTAAATAAAAAACTTATCAAATCCACAGATGAAAGTAAAAATAATAAAAAGAGTAGCTAGCTGGCAAGTTCTCGAAGACTCGCCCGTCCACCGATTAAGAAAATAATCGAACCTTAAAGCTAATAACCTTCATCAGACGGTCCACAGCCATTTGAAGACTACTATTGTCGGCCACGTTGCCCTTCTAGGAAAAATTCTGGAATCTTCCGAGAAAAATATTTTGGGCTATCTAATATTCTGTTTTGAGAACGTTTCCACTTCTGTTCGATTACGCAAACATCGCCACCTCGAAAAATAGAACATTTTTTGAAACTCTACAATAAGAAAACCCGCCACCTCGAAAAATAGAACATTTTTTGAAACTCTCCAATAAGAATAAAAATTTTTTTTGAAGAACTTCATAGAATATCAAATCTTCTTCAAACCAAATCTTATATTTACATCTAAGATCTTCATTATTATCTTTTAGAGGCTTTTACATGCAATAAAATTTTCATAATTACAAACATCATATAAAAAGTGATACGATACCAATAAATTTTCATCATTTGACATGAATCTTGAGGTATGACACAGATATCCAGATGATATTTTATGCAAGAAACATTCAAAACTTGATAAAAATTTACCTAGAGCTCCGATTTCAGTAAACTTATCGTCAAATTGACCGGCTTGATGTGACGAACCTAATGATATAAAACTAGTCCAATCCGAGTCAAATCAAACCCATTTCAAGTCATTGAACCACACGTAGAAAATTTCGGGACACATTTGGAGGGTCAAACAATTGTCGAATGTAACAAATTTATACTAAAATCGAGCGCCTCGACAAGACGAATCCAATGAGCTCAAGATCTTTCAATTCTGACTTTATTAAGGCACTCAAATGTCTATTAAACGTCGTATGATCGAGAGAAACTCTCTGAACCGTTCGATCAATATGATTCATATTTCTGCATTAATTGCACCCAAAAC
>NW_018164735.1:290626-295344 GCF_001263595.1 Phalaenopsis equestris | reverse complement strand
ATTCTCGTGCAATGCTAAGACGATAATTCATTACTTCGCCGTGAATTTTCTTGCACGGATCAAAAAGTAAGACTAACTATCATATTTTAATAATCAGAATCATCTTCTCGTCCGTAAGTAAAATATTATGTGTGTAAAAATAAAATTGAATATCATGCGTGTAATTTTCTCTATTTATTTAAAACTATGCATAAACAAAAATATAAATACAAAATTTTCGTGTTTATTGATAAATACATAGAAATTGTATGGTATATATGCAAATTTCTCAAGCACTTGGCACGCAGCCCGCATGCCCTTTTCCATGTATCGAATCCTTAGCAAATCGCGACTTCCCGAAACACAACCACCGACTCCAGAACGTTCCGGAAACGATTCTCTTCTCGGTATCTCCTCTTTCGCGGAGATATTTTTCACTCCCTATAAATTCTGCTCGCCAGTTCCCAAACGCTGATGATTGCATCGGCTCAAGTTCATCCATGGCTGCTGCAGCGGAACAGCGACGATCGGCGGCCTCCTTCTACTCCATTCTTGGTGTCTCGCGCGATGCCTCCCTCGCCGAGATTCGTGCAGCTTATCGTCAGCTTGCAATGGTATGGTACGTCGCTGCTTCTTCTCAGCTTCTCTAATTTTGCTTTAGTTGTTTTAATCCAAAGTTTTGATGAAAATGGTTGCAGACATGGCACCCGGATCGGTGCGGGAGAGAGCGGGTTCAAGTGGCTAATAGACGGTTTCAGCAAATCCAGGAAGCTTACGAAGGTATAATTATATTAATTATTGTTATTATTTGCAAATTCGTTCCAGGTTTAGTTAGCTGGACTGATAAAGATGTAAAATCTGTTATAGTTCTATCCGATGAAAGAAGGAGGGCTATGTATGATGCCGGGCTTTATGATCCGCGTAATTGTGAACAAGATGGAGCAGAGGACATTGAGGTAAGGATTAAGCGAATTAATTTTGATTTTAATTAGCTGAATTATAATTTTTTGTGTCGTTGGGCTTAAGTCTTCCAAAGCGGAGGTGATTTGACAATTTTATAATTTTAAAATTCTGTGAAGGGTTTCTGGGATTTCGTTCGGGAGATGGTGCAGTTAATGGCGGATGTCAGGAGCAAACAGGTAATTGATAATTAAACATTTAATGAAAACATTATTAGCTAAGCTAGAATTCCCACTTGCATCAGTAAAAGGAGATGGTGCAATTAATGGCGGATGTCAGGAGCAAGCAGGTAATTGATAATTAAACATTTAATGACAACATTATTAGCTAAGTTAGAATTCCCACTTGCATCAGTAAACAATCGTATGGAAGAACTACAAAAAATTAAATTATTTCTGTTTTGCCTAAAATGCTGTAATTTGTTATCAAATTTCATCTTATTAAAAAAAAAAAAATCAATATCTGTTAAATGGGTAGTGGAAACATCATAAGAACACATATCGTCATAGACAAATTATATCATGTTGCATTTTAAGTAGATATCATCACATAATAATATGGATTTGTGAGTTATAATAGGCAACTTTCATTCGCATGCAAAATCAGAAGGGTTTGAATAGAAAAAAAAAAAAAAAAAATCAAAATCATACATGCTGGACGAGGTATTAGATTGCCTCAATTAATTGTGTAATGACTAATCGATTTATTTTAATCTAATATTTGTGGAAAGATGCATTTGTGGTAGGGGGTGTATTGTTTACCACATCTCTATCTCTTCATTATGAATATATTCAATTTTTGACATATAATATCAACATAAAGCGATGTGTTCTGATGAAGAAAACTTCTTAAACTTTTTCATCACAATGAAATCACAATCGATGAAAAAATTTACTTCTAATCTTAGCATATTATAACCATATGTTAGATATGACTCATATATCATAAATGGACAGTGCTAAATCTGGAGCGGAACAGAGCGGAAGATTCTGTTCAAATCAGGGGAGTTTCTTTATGTGGGTTGGGGGTGTGGTATAAGGGTAATTTAGTAATTACATATTGTACCCAAGTTTACCTTTTTATGTGTTTTCTAGAGTTATAAATTAGGCTTGTATGTAACCCTAAGAATTATCTTTGAATCCCTGAATTCTGCATTCTATATTCTCTTTTCTGAATAGTGAAAAGCCGCGCTTTGCTCTCGAGGATGCAGAGATCTTTGCCGAACCTCGTTAAATCTCTATGTTCTTCTGAATTTGTGTCGATTATTGTTTTTCTTCGACTTAATTTTCTCAACAAGTTGTAAGAGAGGGAGGTTTGAGGGGAGGAAGAAAAAAAATTTTGCAGACGCAAGAAGAAAGGTTCGCTGCAGTTTTGATTCGCTGTATATTTGCCGAAGAGGAATTCGGCGGAGCCAAACTTTCGGCGCAAGAACTCGGAGTTTTGCGGCTAGGGGTTCGAGCGCAGATTTGGCTTGGGATCACGACAGAAGGTCTTGGCGTGCGTTCAAGAGGCAGAAGGTATTCTCGTGCTAGCAGATCGAGTTCGTGGATCGCGGCGTTCTGCGGAAGGAAGAGTTCGCGGACAGTTCGCGAATCGCTGACGCACTGTTCCTGTGCGGAGGCGGCGAGGTTCGGCGTCCCTCAGTTCGCGAATCCTGCCAAAGGAATAAAGGGAACGGTGCTTAGGCGACAAGACGGTTTGGTGAGAAGCTAGAATCGGAAAGAAATCCGGAAGGGAGTCAAGCTAGAGGAATATTCCTCCATTGCTGTAGGAGAGCAGCGGAAAAGAGAAGGAAAACTTGCTTTTTTGAATTTCCAGAAATGAAAGCAAGCTATACTGAATGAAAGTTTTCCTTTTTTAAATTCACTTAATTAAAGGAATATTTTTAATTAAGTTGATTTAAATTAAATTAAACAAATTAAATTAAGGTTTTTCTTTGCTGGATAACGAGAGCAAATAAAGGAAATATTTATTTTTTTCTTGGAGGAGGAGAGAAAATTATTTGCTTTGATGAAAGAGTTTGAAAGAAATATCTTAATTTTTTTTTTCTTTTAAAAAAAAAAATTCTAAACAAGGATTTTTGCAGAAGAATTTTTTGCAAAATAATTTCGTTGCAGGTTTAATTTTCAGATGACAATTTATGGTGCAAAATTCAGGTTGGTGAAGTTCGATGGAACTGGTAATTTAGGATTGTGGCAAACAAGAGTGAAAGATCTGTTGGCGCAATAGGGAATCTTGAAAGCTCTGCGGGCAGCAAAACCAAACGTCATGGAGGATGAATATTGTGAAGAATTGCAATTTGGGATATGTATCACGTGATGAATCTGAAATCTCCAGGAGAAGTTTGGAAGAAATTTGAAACTCAGTTTATGGCAAAATTTCTGACGAACAAGTTATATCTGAAGCAAAAGCTGTATGAACTAAAAATGCAAGAAGGTTCTGATCTGGCGCAACACGTGAATGACTTCAATCAAATAATCACTGATTTATCACGGTTTGATGTGAGTATTGAGGACGAAGATCGAGCGATGATTTTGTTGTGTTCACTGTCTTCTTCCTATGAACAGCTGGTGACTACACTGACATATGAGAAAGAAACTATCAAAGTTGATGACATTATTGCAACATTGTCGACTCACAACCCGCGGAAGCAGAATGCAGGTGTAAGCTCTCACGACGACAGTTTATATGTTAAGGGTAAGCAAAGAGAATGAGGGTTCTGGAAGGCGAAATTCCAGATCGAAGTCCAAATACAAAAAAACAATTCATTGCTACAGTTGCAAGGAGTCAGATCATATGAAGCAAGATTGTTCAAAGCTGAAGAAACAGACTGGGGAGAAAGGTGATGCATCATCGAATTTTGTAAAAGTGGTGCAAAGTGACAATTCAGATTGCAGTGATAGTGATATGCTTTCAGTTTCATCAACTCTTTCACGGATGCATGAATTATGGATTCAGGGTGCTCTTATCACATAACACCTAATAGGGAGTGGTTTACTTCATACAGGTCAACTAATTCTGGCTCGGTCTATTTGGGTGATGATAAATGTTGTAATATTGTTGGTATTGGTGAAGTTAGAATTTAGATGTATGATGACACAGTTAGAACGTTATGTGATGTCAGACATATTCCAGATCTGAAGAAGAATTTGATTTCCTTGGGCACTCTACACAGAAATGATTTTATTCTTAAGGCAGATGAGGATAGGGAAACCATCAGAATTGTTAAGGGTGCGCTGACGGTGATGAAGGGAAAGTTAACTGCATGCAATATCTACAAACTGTTAGGGAGTACAGTTGTAGGTGAATTTCATTTTATGGAGTCAGATGATGATAGTACAAAGCCATGACATATACATAGAAGAAATATGTTGCATGGTGTTAAAAGCTGAAAACTTGAGCTTTGTAAGTTCTGTATTCTTAGAAAACAGACTGGAGTCGGTTTTATGACTGTAAAACATAAAACTGAAGGGATTCTTGACTATGTGCATTCTAATGTATGGGGCCCTACTAGGGAGTTGTCATTAGGAGGATCTCAGTATTTCGTTATCTTTATTGATGATTTCTTCAGGAAAGTTTGGGTGTATTTCTTGAAGCAGAAATTCGAAGTCTTCTCTAAATTCAAGCTGTGGAAAGCTGAGGTGGAGAACCAAACTGACAGAAATATCAAGTATTTGAGGTCTGATAATGACACAGAGTACACAAATTTGCAGTTTCAGAAGTGTGAGGAGCATGGGATTTAGAGGCATTTTTCAGTGCGCAAGACACCACAACAGAAT
>NW_018164735.1:265508-290534 GCF_001263595.1 Phalaenopsis equestris | reverse complement strand
TTAATATGACATGCTATCTCATCAATAAATCACCTCGAGCATCATTGGGTGGCATGGTCGCATAAGATTTATGGACAGGTAATCCAGTTAAATTTGATCATTTACAGATTTTTGGATGTCTTGCTTATGTGCATGTACCTTGAGATGAAAGATCCAAACTTGATGCAAAATCCAAGAAGTGCATCTTTTTGGCTTAAAAAGAAAGATGTGAAACGATACAAGTTTTGTGATCCAATCGCAAAGAAGATGATGATCAGCAGAGATGTAATTTTTGATGAGCAGTCCATGTTGCAACAAAATCAAGACAATGTATAAGGGAACAATTTCAATTTAAATGCATTGCAGATGGATTTAGAACAACATCCAGAAACAACTGAGAGAGTTGAAGGTTCAAATCCAATACCTGGTGATTCCATTCCAGATGATCTGCATAATCATAATCTAGATAGAGACAGACAGAGTCGCACCAATATAAGACCTCTTAGCAGATTAAGTTATGAAGACTTAGTCTCTTGTGCACTTCTCATCAATAGCGATGATCCAACAACTTTTCAAAGAGCTATCACCAACCAGGAGAAAGAGAAATGAATGGGTGCAATGGTTTAGGAGATGGAGTCTTTGCAGAAAAATCACACATGGGAGCTAGTTTAGTTTTATGAGGAAAAGAATGTTATTGGGTGAAAGTGGGTATACAAAAGGAAACCAGCAGTATCAAAAAAAAGGGGGAAAAGTTTAAGGCTCAACTTAGTAAAGGGATTTTCATAGCTGAAGGTGATAGATTATGATGAAATCTTTTCTCCTGTGATCAGACATACTTCAATCAGGACAGTGCTTGCATTAGTATTTATTTAAGACTTACATTTGGAGCAGATAGATGTTAAAATTGCTTTCTTACATGGTGATTTGGAGGAGCAAATTTTCATGAGCAGCCAGAAGGGTGCACTCAACCTAGACAGAAGCATCTGGTTTCTATTTGGGATTCGCATTTAGAGTAGATGGATGTTAAAACTGCTTTCTTGCATGGTGATATGGAGGAGCAGATTTACATGAAGCAGCCAGAAAGGTTCACTCAATCTGGATAGGAGCATCTGGTTTGCAGGTTAAATAAATCACTTTATGGGTTAAAACAATCTCTAAGATAATGATACAAGTGGTTTGACTCCTACATGATGCAGAATGGCTAAAGGGGGATGGGGGAGGCGATGTGAGTATGATTGTTGTTTTTATGTGAAGAGTCTTGATGATGGTTTTATTATTTTTCTGTTACTTTAAGTTGATGATATTCTGATTGCTGAAAAGAATATGAATGATGTCTGTGGTTTGAAAGCTTTATTGAGCCAGGAATTTGACATGAAAGACTTGGGTCCTACGAAGAAGATTTTTGGAATGAAGATTCATCGAGATAGAGGCTCAAGACGATTATGTTTATCTCAACGAGGCTATGTTGAGAAAGTGCTGGAAAGGTTTGAGATGAGCAATGCAAAGCCTGTGAGCACTCCTTTGACAAATTCTTCATAACAGTGTCCTAAGACAGATACAGAAATGGAAGACATGACAAAAGTTCCATATGTCAGTGCAGTTGGCTGCTTGATGTATGCAATGGTATGTACTCGTCCTGATTTGGCTTATGATGTTAGTCAAGTCTGCAAATACATGGCTAAACCTGGAAGGCGACATTGGGAAGCAGTCAAGTGGATTTTCAAGTATCTGAAGGGTACTGTAGGACATGGAATTATTTTTGGCAGTCAGCAGAATGATCCTTCAGTTGTGGGGTATGTTGATTCAGACTATGCAGGTGATTTGGATGGGAGAAGGTCTACAACTGGGTATGTGTTTACTCTTGGTTGAGGGTCTATATGTTGGAAATCAACAATTCAGTCTATTGCGGCATTATCTACACCTGAAGCTGAGTACATGGCAGCAGCTGAAACTGCTAAAGAAGCCTTATGGCTTGTCAGGCTAGTAAAGGAACTGAGCGTTGAGCAAGGTGGAGTTCAGTTGCATTGTGACAGTCAGAGTGTTATTTATCTGGCTAAGAACTAGAGATGCATGGTGGCCCAACCCACTTCTGGTATGTAAGGAACTCCATGATGTATTTCTCCTAAGGGGTTGGATATTCGCCAAGGTGGAGATTTGTTAGATATGACTCATATACCATAAATGGACAGTGCTAAATCCAGAGCGGAGCAGAGCGAAAGATTCTGTCCAAATCAGAGGAGTTTCCTTATGTGGGTTGGGGGTGTGGTACAGGGGTAATTTGGTAATTACATATTGTACCCAATGTTTCTTTTTTATGTGTTTCTTAGGGTTATAAATTAGGTTTGTATGTAACTCTAGGGATTATCTCTGAATCCTTGAATTTCGTATTTTGTATTCTCTTTTCTGAATAGTGAAAAGCCACCGCTATGCTCCCGAGGACGTAGGAATCTTTGCCGAACCTCGTTAAATCTCTGTGTTCTTCTGAATTTGTGTCGATTACTGTTTTTCTTCGCCCTAATTTTCTCAACACCATATTTCATGTTGGTAATCTTCACCATGATTGCATCTTGTACAGCAATTTATTGTGATTTCAGGAACCATTCTTTTCTATGCCTTTTTTGTTTCTTATGTAATTCTCAATGCTCATGTCTACAAACTTAATAGATTATCTGTCGCATCGGACTCCCAAATAATTCGAATTGAACAAAGGGAATATATAAGATACCTTCGGATGTGGTCTCTCACTCTTTTTGGTCTAGTTTCATTGGAGGAAAATAATGAATCACAAACTAGAATAAGAATAGAAGGGAATGAAGAAACAAAAAAAAAATGCAGCAAAACCAAAAGATAACACCAATAAAAGACAACTAACAATTCAGCAACAATACAACATCCCTGGATAGATTGAACATTAAATTCACTTAGAACACAGAATAGCAACAAATCCACATTAGCAAAGATCAGCAACTCTTATAAGACATCTTAAGAGTAATAAATTTGTAAGTCGACAAAGAGAGCAGCCATCAAAAGAAAAAAAAAAATTTAGAAAAGAAAGAAATAAGAAATAATGCACAAACTAAACAAACCTTATAATTGAAAACTCATTAGAGTGAACAAACAATAAAAATTGAGTTTTGTACTTACCTGATAATGAATATTAAAATTCTGTCTAAAGTTAAGAATATATAAATATATTATGAAATTACTTGAATTTTAACGAAGGCTGATATTTATTAACTCTCAATATCAATTTTTAGCAAAAAACCAAAAAAATGAAGATCAAGTAGTAAAAAATACTGTAATAAGCAACAATTACTAACAATAAATAAAGAACAACACAACAAAAACAATAACCACAACCTCAAACAACACCAACAAAAAAACCTTAAAAATGGAGAGCAAGAACAAAGCCAAAAATACTGAACCAAAGATCTCAAAAAAAAAAAATAAAATAAAATAAAAAATAGAAAAATCTTATGAAATTACATTCCTTATAAACTTTAGAATATAAAGATATATTTTGATAATTAAATCTACATACCAAATCTCAGCACAAAAGTAAAGATCAAAGCGTAATAAATATTTTGATTAATAATGAAATCTCCAAAAATATAATCAAAATCCAATATTAACAGACTGATAAATAACAAATAATAATAGTTAATAAAAATAAAATTATTTTAAACCATAAGCGATAAATAAACACAGAGGAAACACGAAGCTAATAGTAACTAAAAAAGAAAGAACGAAAAAAGAAGAAGAAGATATTGAAGAACAAGAGAATTAATGCCATAATATTTTTAGGTAAATTCTTATTAAATTTTCAATTCTTATTTTTATAAATTATCATCCAATGAATATTATAAATAAACATAATCAATAAGTGTGAATTTATTTTTAAAAATCATAACATATTTTTTATTTTCAAATAAAATAGATAGTTATTTGCAAAACAAGTAGATGATATCTCTTTTGAATTTTACATGAAATATAGACAGAATGACATAAAACTTGAAAGATGTTAAGAGTAATAAAATATATTAGACTATCTAATCACACCACTTGCTTTCTTTCCTCCAAAAATAAGAATTACCATAAGAAATGGAGATTTTACAAATATCATTAATGAGATTAACATGAGCATTCATAAAAAGATCAAAGTTTCAATAATTATTTCTAAGAACATTGCCAATTTTAGTCGCATTAGGAAGACTCTTAAACTTTGAGTTATAAAAGAAAAATAAAGGACCAGTGGATAAACTTTAAAATTTAAAGAAGGTCTAACAATAGAAATTAGAAATTTTATCCAATTATAATTAGACTAGTGTTTATTAAATCTTTCAAAAAAGGAGAAACTTTGAAGCGAGAATTTTTTCGAATAGAATTATAATGATTAAAACACTAGTCCGACAATAGAAATTAGAAATTATAAAATTTTCAAATAATTTTGATCTTACATAAATATTAATAGTGGCTAAAGAGGAATGATCAAGATCACCACAATGTTTAGACAAATTAACTTTATTCCAAACAGTAATGTAAAGTTTTCTGCCTTGGTCATTACTTTGAAAAAAAATAGATATCATAGAAGATAATTTCTTTCTTAAACCTTTAGGCCAAAAAATATAATGAAACAAGTAATACATATAACTCCATATAGTGCATAGGTTGTTCAAGCGAATATCATATGCACGTGACATAAAAAATTAACGCCAACAACATGTAATCGATATAGTTGCTACAGCTTGCCAAATTCTCATAGATATATTTTTAAAAGAATCCACAATTCTCATAATTATTTTATTCAAATGTTTTATCAGATTGAAGAAGAGGAATGAGAAATGTAAATAATGATCTAACATTTAAACTAAAATTTTTTTCAAGAGCTCAAAACAAATTCTCATGGATATACTTTAAAAAGAATAAACAATACTCATAAAACTCTCCATGACATTATATTCCAGATTGAAGAAGAGAAAGGAAGAAACAATTAGAAGAGAAAGAAAATGCAATCACTGTTCTAACATGCAAAGAAAAAGATGAGGCATACGAATATACCAAAACTACTAAAGCAACAAAGCCACCAAAACATTAGAATATCTAAAACAACCAGATAGTAAAATGAGAAATACATAGTTAAATGAAGTAACAAAATAATGGTAATGAAATACCAAAATCCAACCACAAGAACAGAGAAAAGGGGAGGCATTGTACATGCAGAAACGAGACGACGACGATGGGAACAGAAGTGTCGAGTTTTGCCATAAAATTGCAGTGGAAGAGAATAATGTTGGGGGGAGAGAAGATGAATCAAGGGTATTATCGAGGACATGGGGGGGATAACGACATTTTTGAAGGGGTAGCTACGGGATTTTGCAACCGAAATAGAGCCTCCACCGTGGAACGCATAAGTTTCCCCGCGTTCCCACTTTCTCCATTCCATAGACAATTGACACTGAAAAGAGTAAAAAAGCCGACTGGCAAACACGTAAAATAGCATTTTGAAAATGTAAAACCCCAAAACGGTGGCCCAAATGCAGGCTAAGAGAGATTGTGAGTTTATCTTTTAGAGGGAGAGAGAATGTGAGAGTGAGATTGGAAGTAGAGAGTCATTTCAATCGCATTTGATCTTCCTATTATATATGAGAGAAAAGAAATATAAAATTATATTTTCTTAAGTACCACACTTATCCGCGGTGTCTTGATGAAAAGATCGAGCTGTGAAAGTCAAGTGGTGCCATCAATTAGGATGGACTTATATAATCTTATGTAATGATGATTTTCTTCAATGACATGTATGCCCCCAACTTAGGTCCATCACTTCGACATGTGGGCTTAGCTCGACAAATGGTATGTGGGCTTTGCTTGACCACTTGGACAGGTGGGCCTTGCCTCACCACTATGGCTTATCTCAATCACTTTGGCAGGTGGCTTTGCTCAACTTGCTGATATAAGCCTTTAAATCTCGTGAATTCCTGTAACTTGGATATGTGTAAACCTTCCCTAAATTCATATGGCCGTAGTTTAGGTATAAAGACAATATAGAAGCAAATTAGAGGAAAGCAAGTTGAGAAAAGAGGCATCATTTCCTAATGCTTCCCTCCACTCTTTATTACTTCCAATGCAGCGAGTCCTTGTAGGAAAACTCCATATGGAAAAACTTTTAACAAATTTTTTTGTTAAACTGACTTCAAACTTGCTCAAACAAGTCGTGTAATGTGTAATGGCTCAAGCTCATAACTAATTGATCTATTTTTTACTTGCTGTTATTTTATAGGTTTAATTATTTTTAACCTTAAGATTTAGATTTAGTTTTAGTTCATTCTAAAGTTCACATGGCAAAGTTCCATATTCTAGAAATTTAATATATTAAATTTCTAGCTTTTAAATAAGACTTTTAAGTCATTTCTTTGTTATTCATATGCCTGTTATACATTCCACTCTTTACACTTATAATGAAATAATAAATTTTAATGCAAGTTAGCTTTGTGAAATACAATAATTTTTTTTGGAGCATTAATAGATATATTGACATACCAATGATATGGACCGTATTATTTATAAACTACTTATTAATAATTTATAGTTTGTAAAATTAATTATGTGTTTGTATATAGTGGTGTGCATATGACTGGAATTTTTTTGGATATCAATTAGTTAGCCCGAACAGTACACCTGACGACTCTATAAAAGCATTAAATTATACCAAGTCACTTAATGGATCGTTAGTACACGAGCAAAATTTTCAATGACAAAATTTTATCTGGTTTGCCAAGTTCATTTGATTTTGCTTCTAATTTTTTTGGTAGACTTGTTCTTGCAGTTGTTTCCTCCTCTTTCTTTTCATTTAGATAAAGCTTTGCTTTCTTGTTGAACAATTGTTATAAATTTTATTGATAAAATAAAATGTTATTGTATGCAAGACTATGATCATATACTTAAATTTAAGTTTTCTTTTGTGTACTTTAAATATGGAAAACAATACATTGAATCAAGCCCACAGCTTGTCAAAGTGGCTGAATTGAGTCCACCTGCCGAAGTGGCTGAATCAAGTTCACTTATAGAAGTGGTTGAATCGAGCCCCATTTGTTGAAGTGTCTGAATCGAGCATGTTGGCATCCATTTTTTATGCAGCATACCCAGAATATCTTCCTTTAGTGACACAATACTAAAGTGGGGCTCTACACTATCATAGTCGTGCTTCGAGTCGAACGTGGTCAAACCAGCATTGCCTCTGGTATCCTCCGCGTTAACGTTTGTTACTATGGCACGAGGTTGTATTTGGCTAATACAAATATTCCTATGACATAAACCATCAACAAGTTGCTTAATATGTGTATGTGCCTTAAGCTTAAGGTCCAGACAGACGAATTTCCCTATCGGAACTGTCATGCTCAGCAACACGTGTATGGTTCACCTTCTCGAGCTCTTCTGACATGCCTTTGTGACCCTTACGAAGGTCCCAAGATCATAATTTCTTATATTAAACCCTTCGGAGGTCCCACGAGGCCCAGAACCCCCTTGGCAAGCTTTTCTGGAAGCCCGAGTTTTCTGGGTCCAACGTGACTGCCCTGAATCAGGACACACCTCCCCCCCCCCACCCTCTCTCACCCGCCGCTGGTGACCATGCCTAAACCTGGAGTGGCCACGCCAAGACCTCAAAAAATAGCTCAGATTGCCAACTTCTTGCGTGACTAAGCCCGAATGCAGCGTAACCACACCGACCAAACAGAGAGCCCGACGTAATTTCGTCGCGTCTCAGACGTAGCCACGCCCAAATCTAAAGAGGCACCCAAGTCTCTCAGGCGGCATGACCATGCCAGAAGGCAGTGCAACTACACCGCCAGACAGAGAACAAAGCTTAATTATGTCAGGCCTCGAATGTGGCAAGCTAGCTCCCGATTCGTGACACCATGAATAGTCGTGTGACCACACCTGAGCCTGGCATGGTCATGCAGCCATCACCCATTTTGATATTTTAGCCTCCGGTATTTGGATTCCCGCCGGCGAGGCAGCCATGGACGGTGGTCTACCATCCTTTTGCATGGTTTTTCGCCCAAAAATAGTATGAGGAACATTTTTGGTCTAAGCCAAATGGGAAAAGCAGCTAGGGACCCATGGTCTTTTCCCTAGGGCAAATTTAACAAGGGGAAGGAGGTCCTTTGCAAAGGTTCGGGTGTCATTTTTTGCTGGGGGAGCTTAAGGAAGAAGAAGGCTGGAGGGAGAGTAATCATTGGAGGGAGAGCAATCAAGGAGCTTCCAAGGGAATTTTTGAAGGGGTTTCTTCTTCTTTTTTCAAGAGAAGCCAAGGCAAGCCTATTTCTTCTGTTTTCCTCAACTAGTTTTCCTCTTGTCTGGTCATCTTCCTCATTTATGACGACTTGCTGCAAGACTACGAGGAGAGCTTTTTCACTGCTTTGGAGAAGGAGAAATCCATCAATTTCCTTATTCTCTCCAACGAGGAGAGCTTCCGCATCACTTCAAAGAAGGAATTTGGTCAAATTGTTCGTCTCCGACAACATTCCAATGAGCCGACGAGGAAAGCTTCCTTACTACTTTGGGGAAAGCAAACTTTGGTGACTTTGTTATTCTCTCCTGCGAGGAGAGCTTCCTCACATACTTGAAGAAGGCAAACTCTTGTGAGTTCGTCATTCTCTTAAGTGAGTAGAACTTCTTCCTATGCCTATGAGAGAAGCACGTCAATCAACCATCGCTTAGGTACAATTCCTTAATCTCTTTCGATTTTCATTCCGAGCTCCCTAGGTCTAGATGTTTGAGAAATTAAGTTAGAATTTTTGAGTTTCTAGAGGAAGCTCCATAGGATTAAGTGCTTTGCATTCTCCCTCGTGATATCCAAGAGCAGAACCTACCTTTTTTGTTTGAGGCCAAAATCCAAAAGCCAAGGTTGTACTAGTCCCATTGTTTGCCTTAGTAATTTGATCCAAATGGACGTTTGAAATCCACCAACCGAGAAGACAAGGGCATTCCTTCAATCGTCTTCTTTTCGGTCATGGAGAATCCTCATTGTGAGGGATTCCCCATCCAGCGCCATGCAAACGGAGGTGGACATCATGTTGTCTAGCGAAATATGACGTTGGTAAACCTCTCCATTATTTCACCATAGGTTTCTCGTGAGTTCTCTAGGACGAGTGTGATTCATCGTCAAATCTAATCAGGTCTCATTTTGCATAGGGTTGCATTCATATTTTGTGCTTAGCATGATTTTGGGGTTGCATTCATATCGTGTGCTCAACATGATTTTAAATGTGAATTAAAACTATTCATTTTTGCATGTTCCATCGATCAACCACCTACTTTAGTTCAATCAACTATCTTGTCCATCCACATGATCGATCGACTCCGCCTCTGGCCTGATCGGTCTATCGAACTCACTCTGTCGATTTGGTTGATCTGTGTTGTCACCAACCCAATAGTATCGATCAACCATCGAACATCGATCGAACTCAAACTTCAGCCCGATAGAGCATCTACAATTCATTCAATCGATTTGCCACCATTGACCTAATCGTATCCACTAACCATCCTTAGTCGATCAGTCACACACTTTGGCCCGATCAACTATCTCCTATCAGTGTGATCAATCGACGCCGCACACTCCGACCCAATTGCCCCTCTTTGGTCGACATAGTCGATTGGCATTGCCTCAGTCTAATTGATCGGCCGATCATTTGCATTCGATATGTTGCATTCATCACATGATTTTCACATCGATTGAATTTGCATATTCAGCATCACACTCTAATAGTGCTCTTGCTAGCATAGACCTTCATATGTTTGCGATGAGTACTGGTGCGTCGCACATTACTCTACACCTTCGTTCTTCGACACCCCTATGTCACAGTACACCATATTTTGTATGTTTGCACTTGCACTTGTGCACTCCTACAGGATTGTTTTGTATGACACTTTGCATGTTGCATCACCTGCATGTTTGAGCCTGCTTGAGTCACTGTTCTAACATACTCGCTCTTGATACTCACGTGTCTACATCATGGATAGCTTGTCACCAAGTCCATCCGACATGTAGTTCTCTATATAGAGAATTACATTTCTTCACTTCTTACAACACCACTCTGAACTATCATTGTTCACCCTCCCGGTCACTGCCTCCGCAGTACACACACCCTCCAGATCATCGCCTCCTCGGCACATGCACCCTCTTGGTCTTCCTTGATGAAACCCCACTCTATCGGTCACTGCCTCCATGACATACACATCCTTGAGTCACTGTCTCCACGATACATTCATTTACACTTGTTTTGTATGCCTTGCATACATTATAGCGCACTGTCAGTGCATTCATCATTGGCATACATTATCGTATACCAATAACGAATGTTTGAATCCCGTGATATCACCTTGCACTATCACACCATACTAGATCTTCACATGCGTGTGCGATCTCATTTGTTTCAACAATGAATCTGCCTCATTACATGAGTGAACCTCCGCTGGTCACGATAGGGTCTCGAGTATTACCAATGAGCATGCCTCAATGGGACAATACTAGTTGTCATGCCGAGACTAGCATGTGTATGTTGTGCTAAGGTTCCAAGGGATCTAGTAGGTGTCACTTAGGTTTTTCTTTTCTAGGAAGAATTTTAAAAGTTAAAAAAAATTATATTTTTTTTATAAATGCATCATACTTTCATAATCTATTTTGAAACTACTTGCATACTTTGCTTAGACAGTACATCTAGATCTTTGCATGCGTGTGCAATCTCATTACAAGAGTGACCCTGTCTAATGACACCTCTTAGAATCCTTAGAATGGGCCCGGTGACTGCGACTCTGACAAAACATATGTCAGCTTGCTGACATAACCCTGCACTCACTTAGATGCTGGTTAGGACACTATATTAGATGGTGTGCTAGACTAAGGACTAGGGTTCTAGGTAGTCTTTTTCGATGTCCTGACTATTGTTCTCTGTTGGTTTGATTGCCTTAGCCAGACATTACATTTTTGTGCTTTTGGCGTGCTTGCATGTTTATTATTTTGATATGAATGGTAGTATATTAAATTAATCTTCTTGCAGGGAGTCATGCCTTAAATATACAAATCATGTGTGATAGGGAGGAGCAACATAATGATTATGACTAAGACTTTTCTACAGGTGTTGCTTTGTTCTTCCCGCCAGACATGGATTATAGGCATTGCATGTTTGTTGGCTTTCCCGCTAAGGTTGTTTTCATTCAGGTTGAGTCCTTTTTTTTTCTTTTTCCCATGTACTTTTAGAGTCCCTAGGAGAGTCTGTGTTAAAAATAAGGTACGTACACGGGTTCTGAGGAGTCAGACTAGTGAAACCATGTGACGGGGACCAGAAACTGCTTGCTCGTGTATCACACCTTAATTCTAAAACATATTTTTGTATAGAATTGAAACCATGCATGTACTTAAGCGATGCTTGACCACATTTTTCTTCTCTGGAATATGTCGTTGATCCAGCGACAACCATCTCTTATTATTGTATATTTGACTTACTTTACTCTCTTTCTTGCATGCTTTGATTGACTTCGCCCTTCACAATTTGTGGTTTGTCTGGAACCAAGCATTATAACTTATTCTCCTTAAAGACCTAAATCTATAAATTTTTTTTTACAAAATCCTAATAAAATTTTAACTTAAATTAAAATTTATGTTCAAAAGATTCATGTTTTTTTAAAATATGTCTTAACTTTCATGTATGGCTTACGGGTCAGTTTTAAAACGGGTTGCATAGGATGGCTTTAACCCAAGTCATAATTAATAGGGCCTCCGTGCTCAATGATAGATAATTGCATCATTGGATGTCCTGATGAGAAGTCCTCATACTTCTTCAACCCGACTAACCCAATATAGATTTCTAGTTAGATTGTTGTATAGTGCGTATAGATCGTGTGAAGGTTCCCAAACTGAGACAGGGTGTAACTCTCTTTCTTTCTACTCTAGTGGCATCCTTACCACTTTGATGGGTATAATTCTCACCACTTGAAGCTCCACCTGATAGCCATAGGATAGAGTTTTTTTTCCTTTGACCTTGGCGCTACTGAGGTCCCCATTGACGATGCATTTCATAGATTGCTGACCACGAATCTCTGGAGATGTTGGGTTAACTATCTTTACGATCGGGTAGACTTAGGGTCCTAATGGTTTGAGATGATGGGTTTGTGGTGCCCCGACTTGGCTACCTCTACCTGTTAGGGATTGCTCCTCCCTTCCTTTAACTACTCACTTTGAGCTTTGTCGCTCATCTTGTTGTCATTGATATCATCTTGACGACCTAATTATTGATGAGCTGTCACTCATTTAGGATATGATGATTTGTTTACTGCACTTATATCCTGGATGTGTTTTGATGTATCAGGATACCCTATCAGGATGAGCTAGTTATTTCGTAGGCTCTATATGTCGATAAGTCTGTTACTCATGTGGAACTGTGAGAGACTCACTCTTTGCACCTGACATAGAAGGAGCTTTAAAAGCATCAAAATATTTCTCTGCAAAACAACTATCCTTTAACACTTTACCAGTCATCACCTAAATGTAAGCAGGACTCCTTTAATCGAGAGTATTCTTCAATGAGATATGTTCTCTTGAGAGTTCGTCTTGACTCTAGAACAGAAAAATACACCTAAACCTCCGGTTGTTGATAGCTTTCCTAGGCATTCTTTCGTGGATATTTGCCACAAATTGTTTCAAATTTGATCCTATTTGGAGGTACACGCTTGACCTATCCTCATGTGGTTTGCTATATGAACGTTCTCCACGTTCTTCTCTCATTTGTCTTCATTGTCGCATGTCCTTACCTTTCGATTCCTCCTTTCTCTAAACTATCCATATGATTCGGAAAAGTGATTTACTTGGAAAAGGGAATGATAGGACAATAACAAACGGGTGACTCCTTCAGATATAAAAGAGTGAAAAAGAACAAAAGCAAAGCCTACCTGCCAAAGTGGTCGAATCGTGCCAATATGTCAAATTGGCTAAATCGAGCCCACCTATCGAAGTGGTTGAATCTCTTATTTATTCTAAGAAGATGACCTAGCCCACTTAGGGAGGAGTGACTATTATGGAATGTCATCATTACCATCAAGATTGCAGACCCATCCTTCTTTAAAGATGTCGTTTGACATCAACGTTACCTTCTTTTCATCAAGACAACATGAATGTGTGTCATACCTTACTAAGTATATTTTCCTCTTTAAGCACAAAAGAAAAGTCAAAAACATAAGAGAGAGGATTTTGGATTTTTTCCAAACTCTCTCTCTCTCTCTCTCTCACTATAATTTGAAAATCTACTCTTAGCCATTTTTTTTCTTTTTTGCTCATCTGAAGTTCAAGCTTAGTACGCTATCCCTGAGACCTCTCAAATCTCATCACTATCTATCTTTCCCTTCTACCTCTTTTCAACACATACAAGGTATTTACTGAGTTGTATGTATTAATGGACAATATGAGACCCTACGTCCTAAATAAATTCCGAAGATATTTATTTTCACCGTTTACTCTATTTTGTTAGATTTATAATTGTGTGTATCTTAATTTTTCCTTTTGTGAATGCAAAATAAAATTTTATACATATTTTCATAAAAAAGTTATATCGTCGAGGTATAATGACTCCCGGACCTGATGTATGACTAGAAAAGGATGCAAATCTTTAATGGCATAATAGCAACAGGTAAAATGCTTTTTTAAGCATTTCAAATTCACGGGAGTGGGGAGAAGGAAGGCATGACAATTAATTAGGGCTACTCATGGAAACACAAGTTGTCATATTTTGTAATATTATTTAAAAGTTCAAGTGGCATGTAAATAAATATTAATGATTATATATAAAATAAATAAATAATAAAGATTTAAATTCATGCATTGGATCGGGGTGGTCAATGTTAGAGTTAATGGCAGCGGTTATTATATTTCATACAACTACAATAGCTTAAGTTAATATTCAGTGAAACAAATGATATTAAGAAATTAGTCTAAAATAAACTAACACTTTTACTGCTATGCCATCGCACGTACCTTGCATGATATTTAGATTATTGTAATTCTTAATCTGGTTAGACATTTGATTTTCATATTCAGCAGAAGCAAAAATTTTTCTGTGCAGACTCCTGACGTAGCTCTACGTGCGACGCATGATATTTCTGAGTTATTTTCAGGTTATTTCTGAGTTATTTTCATAATCTGGAAATAACCCAGAAATAAACTGCGGCCATTATTTTTGGGTTAATTTTGGATTATTGAAAATAACACAGAAATAACCTGAAAATAATTCAGGAATAACCTGCACCGCACGTAGAGGTACATCAGTTGTCCAGACAGAAAATATGTGCCACCAAAAGATCATGGTTCTTTGAGTTTTGATTTCATTTTAGTCTGTAAGAAGTTAGGCAGCACCTTGTCAAAGTGCATCGTGGTTCTTTGAGTTGATTTTCATCTGCAATCCAAATTAACCTTTTCTTAAGATCATAACTCCCATCAAAAATAGTTATATAATTTTTAATTTTATCTTAATCTGTCATGTTGCCATCAAAAATAGAAATATAATTTTTAATTTTATCTTAATCTGTCATGTTTCTATTCAGAACCAATACTCATAAGATTTCACACAAACTGTTTGTTTTATTAGTCTTATTAAATAGAAACTAGGAATAACTTGTATTGCACTTAATTACTACGATAGCCCATTTGTAAATAGATTTCAAAGGTCAACAATGCATTATTTAGAACATAGAAAATTAGAGAAGAAGACACGAATAAGAAAAAATTTCAAACCTCATATTGATATAAGGAGAGAATCATCTTTCAACTCATAAACCTACTCCCGCTTATGAATGCCTTGTTGATAGGATATTGTCAACTAAAGCAAGCAATGATGCCAGTTCCATCTGGATGTATCTAAACCCTTTCTCTGAAGAAATCTCGTCAGCATATATATTAGGGGCATTTACATACATGACACAATATTCTTCAGTTTTTACATATATTACATCTAAACTTTCATATTTACATACACAACCCTCTAATCTTTATCAACACATCATAAATACCACAACCATGAACTTTTTAGAACTAAAGTACATCACACCAAAATGTTTTAAATGTAAATATCAAAATTTAGGTGTAAGATCTGTGAATACAAATGATAAATTTTTCCATATATATATATATATGCAGATATCTTACTTGCAGAAGATGCCTTCTGCTTGTATATATATAACAAAGGTAAATGGGATTTGAATGTTGCACACCACCAAACTTTCAGAAGTAATAAAAAATATGTACCAAACATAAGTAAATAATGTCTCAAAAATAGGTTTAGGTGTAGGAGAACAGCTAAAGGAACCAAGTGTTATTTTTTCTTGGCAGGTATTGACGGATTGATAGCTCTTAAATGAGAGGGACTATTGAAGTTTGATGATGGAGTTGCATTGCTTCGTCCATTTGCTTGTTTTCTTTGCTTTTGTGGCTTCATCTCTGTATGTCATGCAGGTCGTGGTGGTGAATGGAGGTGAGTTTTTGCTGCGCTTGTTTTGGTCTTTCTTGTGATGGTGTTCGAGGGCTTTCTTCTTTTATTTTTACGGTGTTTTATAATATGAACTTTTTTTTATTATTATTGTGACTTTAGGTCATTTGGAATAAATTCTATGTTTTTTTGGATGGATTTACATACGTAGCACTCATTTCTTATGTATTTATATATCTAATATCTATATTTTGATATATATATAATGTAAGAAAATGTGTATCACTTTTAAAAAGTAAAAATAGTGATATTTTTTATGTGTTATAAGAGATTTGAGTGATATAAATATAAAAAGTAAAATTTAGGGGGTAGATATGTAAATACGTTGGTATGTATGTAAATGATTTTTTTTTATTCATTCATATTTAATTAAAAAATTTAATAATTATATATTTTGGTGATGGTTGGGCCGTAGTCGATGGAGACGGTAGTTGACATAATTATTTTTAAAATTTCATAAAATACATAAATATATTTATTAATATTTTTAGAAATATAAATTAAAAAATCCAAAATAAGCCTTTATTTTTTGAGACAAAATTTTATTTCAACGTATTGCAATTAATCAAGTTTAGAAACTTGATAAGAATTGATTGTTCATAGTGAAAATATTAAATAATTGTGGTATTTCAATATATATCTAAAGATTATCGATAAAGATATCCCTCTTCTTCCCTCACAATATAACGCCATGGGCTTCATGCCTCGAATTCTTGCAGGGAGATCAGTTGAGCGACCGCCAACACCGCTCGGAAATCCTGGCCATTATTTTCCACCAAACATCACGAGGGGATGCTGAATCTTGTACATTAAAATTGTTTTCATCAACAAATGTTCTCGCATTTGCAATTACTGAATTTGTCTGAGAAACTTCTTCGTGGCTGTGTCCCGGCCCTTTTATAGAAGGATATAAGCATTTGTTGTCAAACTTTTGCATAGCGTGTAATTAAGCAGATCGAAGTAAGGGATAAAACATTTTATTGCAATTCTTTTTATTGGGTCATCTAATATTTAATTTTGTTTTTTTTATATGGATGCCAAGTAAATCTTTCATCATATGGCATAAAAATATCATTATTTTAACTTATAGAAGTTACAAACATGTAAACAAGGCTTCCCGAGGTTAATAAAGAATGCCGAAATAAGGTGCTCGGGTCTTCCAGAACTATTGACTTTATTCTAACCTCTAGTAATTTGTTTGGTTAGATGAGCTTTAATACTGTAGATTATAGAAGTTACAAACATGGATGCAATTAAGCCTGGTCGATTTGTGAGTCATGTAGGACGTGGCTCTATAAGTGCCTCGTGAGCGCCTGCAATCTCGTGAAAGAGTTTAGTATCACCTGCAGTCTCCTGAACATTCTCTGAGTTTCTTCATTAGGGGTCAATAATTGACAACAACATAGCACGTAAACATCCCGAAAGACTCCCTCATTAAGGAATGAGTTATTTATCGGATTACAGTGATTCGTTCTCTGCCCGATGGTCTAGTCTTGCTCTCTGATGGGAGCTCATCATCAAGGGATTAATGATCGACAGTTAGACTAGAACAAATGATCGACAAAGTTAAATCGATCAAGCTAGTACTGTCGACCCAAAGACTATCAAAGGCTGACTGACAACCTAGATCCAACACAGTCAAACGAGCATGTCTGAGTTTAGTCAACCAAGTCAGAGGGTAGTCAGTCGTAGGCTCATACATGTAAAATACCTAAAATACCCTGTAACACCCCCATTTAAGAAGGCGCACCCATCAAAGTTCATATTGTATCCCCTTATCGATAAATAGAGGAATAATTTTATGAGAAAAAACTTATCAAGAAGGCTGATTATTATTCATTATTGTGTATTTATCTTTCTCTTTCTCATAAGTAATGTGATTCACGGATAGATTAGGATTCAACTACATATGTACAAGCCACGATGTAAAAAAAATAGAAAAATAAATGTGGGATCATTGAATAAATTAAAGGCACCCGAAACATTGCTATCAAAGGCGATTTGTTTTGTTGAGGAAAAAATGAGTATATATATATACATATATATATATATATATATATATAGTAAAATAGATATATTAGATAGTTAAATAGATAAGAATTAAGTGTTATGAATGTAAATGCACCCTTTTTCGGGACGATTTTGTTGATAAACTTTTTATATACAACACTACAGGAAAGTTAAGAAGTAGCATCTGAAAATTTTCGATGCAAACACTGCCGTCAGATCTGTGTTAGATTGTTGTGAATTTGGACGTTATTTAGGGTTTGTTTGTAACAACTTGTGCATTTCAGGATAAGTTCTTTATCCTGAACGCGGTCTGTGGGCCGGTCATAGGGGTCGACTTGCGGCCTGCGTTTAGTGTAAAAACTCAAACACAACTTCGAATAAACTGGTGAAACATGTGAATCAAACGGTACGATAAAACGTCGTCCGCATTTATAAGTTGCCTCAAACAGACCCTTAGGGCCGTCAAATTTGCAACGAAATGGCTGCCAACAAGCTTTATTGCATCGATTAATGTCCAATTCAATTCGGTCGGAAATCCAACGCAAAGGCCCTAAAATACCTATCCCACATGACAACTACTCATTTTTTGCCTTTCTTTGGTTCGCTCTGGCACATCCGCTGGCGACCGAGACTTCCCAGCATCTCCGTCGTTCCCAAGGGCATTCCACAAGTGAAATGGATGCTCCGGCGACCTCCTCTTTTGTCCGAATATATTGTAATGTTTTCATCTCTGGTGCGTCTCAACTTCACGCAATAATTCATTTTTTTCATTACAAAGTATGTAAATTATGATATGTCGGTTTTAGGTTTGCAATGCATGTATTGTGTTACTATGTATATGATATTTAAAGTTTAGGTGTTAGATATCTAATGCTTCCAATTTGGTTTGTTCGAGGGTGATAATTAATATTCATGTGCAGTAGATATATCTTAAAAGGGTTGGTGTTGCTCCTGTATTTGAAAATAGAAGGATAAAATTAAGTTATATTTTGTTGAGATGGCAATGCTTAGATGATAAGTGTCTTAACACTTGGGTGGATTGGTTGGTGTACCTCCTGTTTTTGAAAAATTAGAGAAGGTCGTCCAAGATGGTTTGGCCACATTAAACGTCAATCATATGATGATCATGTTATGAATGAATTTTTTTGAGATATTGGTCGAATTCAAATTGGATATTTAAAGTGGAAGAAAGCAACGAGCCTATTGTGTAATTCAAAAGTCCCGCTATACTTAAAAGAAACATTTGATAAGATGGTGGCGAGCCTTTTAATGCTTATTTAGATGAATGGTTTTACACTTAGAGACAAATTATGAAACGAATATATCCGTGAAAGGGTTAGTGTAGCTCCAATGGCAAACAACAATAGAGAGAGTCACTTTAGTTAGTTTTGTTACATTAAATGTCACGAACTGATCGCCCTATTAGGACTGTAAATGATTTATATTGACTTATATAAAGAAAGATAAACGTAGGCCTAAAAAGACATATTTCATGCATAGGAATTGTGTGTGGTTTATAGGTAAAGATTAATGGTTGGGTGTTATATATCTAATACATATGAAGTATATGTATGACTGATATTACGTTGATCTGATTCATAAAGTAATTTTATGAGTCATTTGTTACATAGTGAAGCATGGACATATTTTTATTAGTGTTTTCTCAACAATCACATGTAACATTGCCTTTGCATCTTAATGTTGTCAAAATCTCAACCAATTTTATTACAACTAACTTTATTATTATTGTCATATTTAGAGGGTTGAGTTGTCAATCCATTTGAGTTCTCGACAAACCTAGCTTACTCCCTAGCTAGGCATAGTTATAGTCTTTAGTGTTTTATATATATTAGAAAGAACTTTGAAGAATTTCTCCTCTCTTTTTGGAGTACGTTCTCTTATTTGTAGTCGTCCTATTATGACTTATATAATGATACTCATGTTATCATCTAAAGACGAAATGGCATCATTGAAGACCTCAACATGTACACTATGTTTTACATCTATGCTATATGTAAAATTCATCGTCTTTGTACACATCTAAGATAAACCAAAGTGACGGTGATGATTAATGTTTTTTAGGGAGTAGAGCGGTCAGATAATTGAAATCCAAATGAAATATAACTTGTTCAAGCTATCAAAATGGTGATTTCTCACAATTGCTCCTTGTGATATGGTAGAACCATGATAATTAGGATCTCAAGATGCAACAACACATATAATGCAAGCAAGAAATCATTGATTTGCATCAAAATATCTTTTTCTTCCTCATTCTTATTTTGGTTTTTGTTTCACGGATGTTTGTTCAGTATTTATGGAATTTTCACGAGCAAAACAATCCAATAGCACAAAGGATTGTTCATACCACTATTGAGATTATCAGGACTATCTTTCTAAGTCTCATTCTGATGTTCATTGATATATCATCTTTTGCTCTTTTATACTCAATGGACATGGTAATATTAGATCTAGCCTTTGTTTGAGAAAATCTGTGTTGCTCCTCATTCCCCGAGGCCAAGGATGAGGTCAAACCGTAATTCCAGGATTTGTAGACTAATTATGTTACCTAGACAAACCCACCACCTCATGTGACAAAGTCAAATGGATGTTCTTCCTTCCACACTCTCTTTTTTTTACATATGTGGTTCGACAATAGCTCTATATATATGACCCGACTAAGATTTCCAAAGAAGTGGGGACAAATTTTCTCCAAACTTTTCCAGTATTTTTCTTTCTATGGATGAGTTGGCTTCTTATAGATAGATGTTAGCCATGGGATATTGGTGATTCATTAGGTACACATTAATTTACAGGTTGTTTGTTTCCTTCTATTTTTTCCAGTGCTCCTATTGGCCACAATGTTCTTGTAAGGCATTATTCATTGCATAACAAACATTTAAGTTAACTTGATTCATAAAAAATTCCTATTTGGAGTCATACTCTTTAAACAAAATCATATATAACTTTGGAAGAGGAACAGTGATCTATATATAAACCATTTTTTATTCTTGATCCAAAAAAACACAACAGCTATAGCATCCCAATGAAAATGTAATCATATTCAAAGGGGTCTCAATTCAAACTCTTCTATCTAAGTTTAAAATTATGAAATAATTTGGGTAAATAACCTATAACAATTAAAAAAAAATATATATGAATTTTAATAGATTATGTTCATGAAGTGATAAAATATAATAAGCTAAAGTAGGGATGCTTTTTAAGAAAAATTCTCATAATTTTTCATGGATTGTTTGTTCGAGGAGCTTTATTTAACGACTAAAATAAAAAAAAAGAAGCTAAAATGCATGTATTGTAAGAAATCTAAGGAGTACTAAAAGAAAAAAAAGCTAAAATGCATGTATTGTAAGAAATCTAAGGAGGATATATAAGACAGATTCTCCCAAGAAAATCCTTGTAAGTGTAAGCACTAATTGGGAAATCCGCAAAAAAATACTTGAAGTCACACTTGCAATGAAGCATTGATGAATCGATAGCTTTAACTAACAAGAAAGACCCCATAAAGCCAAGTGGTGAACAAATTCTCAATTAAAGACCCTCAAACACTAATAAAAGAGCCTCAAGGCACATGAATGTAATTTCACACAGGGCCCTCCTTAAAAAATATTCATGATAATAGGTGATAGATAAAGTCTTCATTCATTCAAAAATCTCATAAGCCCTAAACCTTATAAGGTTCAAGGTATTCATCATTTAAAACCTTCAAAAATAAGCTTCAAAGTTGTAGAATTAAACACTTAATTTCAAAAATGGTGCAATGCTTCTTGCTACTTATTTAAAATAATTATCATGATAACTAAACATTCTATTATTATAATATAGGGATCTCATACAATCTCAAAGATTTTATGAATGCCTACTCTCCTATTAGAGGGAAAGGGAGCAATTCCTTAAAACTTTTATCCAATATCACAATGAATCTTGCAAGTTTTAGGGGTTTTTCGGTAGCCACTTTTAAGCAGGATTAAAGCTAAATGTTGCCAAACTGCAAAAAACTGTGACGTAAATCCAGGAGGCTCTTAAATTTAGTTTTGCTTCTATTTTGCCTTAAATTTGGGATTTATTGAATCTCGTAGAATGCCGGATTTAGAAAAGCTAAAGTGTGGGAAAAGTGAGAGATTTATTAAATCCTATTAAAATTGTCAAATATTTTTTTTTCGAATTTATTAGGAGATACTTATTAACATACAAAATAGTTTTTAAAACTTAATCCCTTCAAGATTTAGTAAATTTGAATTTACAAGATTTACTAATTTCTATTGAAACTAAGGGTGCGTTTGGGAGCTTATTCACAACGTGGAGTTTTGAAAAGGCCTTCTTAAAAACGTCATTCCTAGGCCCGCGATCTGCATTCCGTCGAGGGAAAGACATTCACGCCGTCGCTCTCTCTGCCCTTCGCCTTCCTCCCGGACGGATCCCTCCACCCTCTCGTAGATGTAGCCACAAGAACAATCTCCACTTCTCCAATCCTTCTGCAACTTCTCCCGCCCGGTCTCCACTTCTCCAAAGCTTCACTTAGGTGAGCACATTTCATCTCGCCCCGCAAATAGCTCTCTTTCTTCTACGGATTTTGTTTTCTGTGCCCCATTTCTTCAAATCCCGTTTTCGCAGACGATGTCAGCCTCGTTATTGTCCTTCTCGACGCCAATCCTTTCTTTTGGGCCGCCGGCACCGGTTCTGAAGGTGGAAACAACCCCGCCGCCGCGCTCACCTTTGCAAAATTTCTAAATCATGTCAGGTCCTCCATCTCGTCTTTCTCTCTTCACGAAGGATCGGAACTAGATAGTGAAATAACCCTAGACATCTCACACTTTGTTCATTTCAGGTGATTTCGTTTTTAAATTCTCTTCTGATTATGAATCAGCTGAACCAAGTGGTTCTCAACGCGACCATCCAAACTGCAGCATCAATTCCCTCACTTGAGCAGCCACTGTTGCCTGCTACTGGTTTGTTTGGGATGCATCTTTGTTTGTTGAATAATTGAACAGATTTGCTGTGGTGATATTTCCTTTTGTTTTTTGGTTTTAATTTATCAAATGCTAAGAATTCTATTGGGGCTCTGTGGAGTTCTTTTTTACTGAAGTTCTTATTCTCCTTCTAGTATTAGCATGAGGATGAAAAAAAGCAATTAAATCAGAACTCTATTATGAGGTTTTTTATTTGTTTGAAAAACATGTTTTTTTCTTTTGTTCTCTTGTCTATTTATCAAGAAAGACATCATTCTTTTATCGGTGTATATATTTATTTTGACCGTGCAATGCTCCTTGATGAATAACTTATTTAAAACAGGGGCAGAATGACCATTTATCCAGAATCAGCTGTTTTTCAAACACACAAACTCAAAAGTCAGACAGCTTATCTGAATTAGCTAGCAGCTTATCTGGATAAGTTACAACTACCCCAAACAGACCCTTAATCCTACCAAAGAGCCCCTTAGGTTATTAACTTCGATATTATAATATGATAAACATTTAGACCTATGTAGAAGGGCTCATGAGGCAACCTCCAATGCTTAGGAGTGGCATATCTTCTTAAAAATTTTATATTCTTTGAGAATGAATTATAAGCTCTCGCTATGTGTGTGTGTGTCTAGATATATATATCTATATATAATTATTTTTAATAACATCGAAAACATCACAAAAGTCACTTATTTTTAAGACCCTCAACAAATTTTTTTTTTTCTAGAGATAATGCGTTGCTAAAATTGCTATCTAGCATCAGCATAAGAACTTTTCCGGATGAAACAACTAAACTAATTTTTATTCAGTTCCAACATATGTGTAAGTCGCAAATTTTGTTACTATTCTTCAATTTTCTACTATGTTAAATGATAAAATTTTGGCATCAAGCAATTTATATAAATATTAAATACAGTCAAAACTTAATAAAACAAAAAATATTTATTTTCCTAGTAAGTAATTTGATATTAAAATTTCCATCAAATTTAAAAATAAAATGATTTTATCATCACAAAATTCTCTAAAAGTTATGAATTAAAAATAATATAGTTTATACTACCTATTCCTTTATTCTAAACAATTTACCCAATATATCATATATGGATGCATGAATATGTTCAACATCTTGATCAATAGTGTGGATGTTACCATGTCTGATGTGTAGATATAAGATGGTGTGATTCACACTTTCGTCCATTCATCCTGACGGCAAACATAATATTTTCTCCTGACTTTCAATTATCTAAAAATTATAATGTCTTTCTATCTACATATCTATATATATATATATATATATCATCCATATAAAATGATTTGGTCATATTAAAACAGAGATACCATCATCAGCATTATCATAGGGAATAAACCAATCATCTCCTCCATTCAAAAGCACGCTTGTCGTCTTCCACAGCTTCAACCATCATTAATGGCCACCACACACCAGCCATTAATGCAAGCCAAGACCGGTCCAACCTTCTCCATACTTATCCTAATCCCTATTTCAATATCGCCGCTTAGTCACTCCCCACTCTAACTCTACAGCACCGCCATTATTTCCACTGTGCAGAAAGCTGCAGCTCATGAAGCATTCATTCATTAATGGCATAAGATTAGAAAACAAACAGAATCCTGAATATTCCCTGCGGCACTTTAAAGCAAACTGCACCTTATTCATCTAATCTCTCTGTCACTCGAACAAAAGGTAAGCAGAGAAACAACTTTCTATATAAAATTCTACAAACTTTTTCAGATAAATTCGGTTCCATGATCTGTGTAAGAGCAGCATTCTCGGCTTTAATTCAAAGAATGCATCTTTTACACGGACAAGTTAGGTTAGAAAGATAGAGAAACAGAGAGGTGTACAGATTAAGAGAGAGAACAGAGAGAAACAGAGAGAGATCGGACCGTGAAACCTCAATTCCCCTGTAGTGAACGCTTCAATCTTGAGCTTCTCTCTTTTTCAGCAGAAGATCTGAAAAGATGAGCAGGTGATTGCAAAGCTTGCAGTTTTTTTGTTTCCCATCAATGGAGTCGGAGCAGGTTGTGTTTTTGGTTTCTGGACCTGCGCAGAATGGCTCCGCCGATTCGCCGGAGGCTGCCGGCGAGAAGATTCAGGCGAGATCCCCGGCGGGGATGGGGAAAGGTGGGGAGGTTTCATTTTGGTGGAATGGGATGAGGAGAAAGTTAGCTATTTGCGCTTGCAAGAGAAATAGGTATAAAGAGGAGGAGAGCTAGAAATAAATTTAGACCAGTTATTATGGCAAATTTTCATTAAATACTTAATGAGGATTAAAGCCTAAAAGTATATAACCAAGCACAATTCACAACTCTGTTATTTTATTTAAAGCATATAAACAAAATTAAAAAAAAAGGGTCCATTTACATACACACCATTCAATTCCTATTTATTTATATATCTAACACCAAATAAAAAAAGGTCCATTTACATATAGGGCTGTCAAAACGGCTCGTTGTTCGTGAACAACTCGTGTTCGGCTCGTTAAGAAGCTCATGTTCGGCTCGTTAAT
>NW_018164735.1:262577-265373 GCF_001263595.1 Phalaenopsis equestris | reverse complement strand
CCCGCCGTTTCGCCGGAGGCTGCCGGCGAGAAGATTCAGGCGAGATCCCCGGCGGGGATGGGGAAAGGTGGGGAGGTTTCATTTTGGTGGAATGGGATGAGGAGAAAGTTAGCTATTTGCGCTTGCAAGAGAAATAGGTATAAAGAGGAGGAGAGCTAGAAATAAATTTAGACCAGTTATTATGGCAAATTTTCATTAAATACTTAATGAGGATTAAAGCCTAAAAGTATATAACCAAGCACAATTCACAACTCTGTTATTTTATTTAAAGCATATAAACAAAATTAAAAAAAAAGGGTCCATTTACATACACACCATTCAATTCCTATTTATTTATATATCTAACACCTATACTTTATTTCTTATATTTATAACACCTAAAATTTTCTTATTAACTAAAAAATATCATTATCTTAATTTTTAAATTTTAAAAAATATATTTTTCATGCATTGATAAAATGGCATATATGTGTCAAAAATTAAACTTTAATAATTAGATACATGAATACATAAAAATTAAACCCAATCATTTAGCATACTTCCTAACGAAATAGATATTATTAAAATATAAGCGATTTACACATAATAACATAAAAAATTATATGTTTATAGATTTATTATCTAAACTTTATTTTATTTGTCATTTTTTAATTTTAACAATATATAAAAATATCATTGATATTTGCTTATCTAAAATAAAATATTCCTTTTTATGTATACATTTTATAAGCATAAAACTTAGGTATTAGACATATAATTCCTTAAAATTTTATAAAAGAATTTTTATTGTAATGGAAAATATTATTTTTTTTTTCCTAAATAGCTTTTGAGGAGTGGAAGGACATGAGGAAGCAAAATGGGTGGCGCACTTGCTCAGAATTCAAAGCTCGTTGGAGTCTGGACTGAATGGACGGAATGAGGTCCCAATGCAATAAAATAAAATTATTGATTTGTGTAGGTGATTTACGTACATACCACCTAATTCTTCCAAATTTACATATTCAAACACCTAAATTATGGAAAATACCACTTTAACTTTTAGAAATTAGATAAACATTTTTATTATTTCATCATCATAAAAGATAAGACGAAATTCTCGTGCTAGACTTATGGAAATTAATTTAGATTCATGTCGTGTCGGCAATGCATGGTAACTTGTCGGCCAAACAAGTCAACATGTACGTCTACAAAGTGAAAAAGTAAAGACGTTCAGGTCATTTCACATGTATGTGCTTCTTTACAGCTATCATTCCCTCGCCTTTTTGTGGGGTTTTATTTTCATTATTTAGAACATACGACCTTTCAATAGAAGAGAAATTGTCCAACATCTCAACCATAACTCTAATGAAGTCAAAGCGTAAAATTTGATCTTCATTTATCTAATGAACTCATTCTTCCAACAAAAACTAATTTTGAATATTAAATAATGGTTAGTTTTTAGGATTGGGTTCTCAATTTACCAACTTCTTTGTCTAGAATCTATAGTGACCCGCATTTCAACCATTTTCGGAAGCACGTCCATTGTCGACATATTAAGCCAATTCTGAGAAAATATATTTCCCCAACGATATGTCAACGGAAAGAATTAGGCGTGTCAAATAGGATTTATAGGTCGGGTAAAGGTTTGACGTGAAATTAACTCAACTCGAAACTGTTTGACCTGAACATGATCCAAATATTAAATAGGTCAGAAAGTCTAACCCAAACTTGGCTCGTCTCCAACCTGATTGGCACAAATTTGAGACATGTATCTCATTTATTATATGCTTAAAAGCTAATTGGGCTAAGTTCGGTTCAATTTTCAGTTAATTTCAAATCAAGTTGGAGTTAATTTTGTGTTGGTGGGTAAAATTCGAGTTAACTTTGAGTTTGTGGGTCAATGTCAACTTTATGGTTTAACTCGAACCCAGTCTGAAATTTTAATCACGCTGAGATTTTTAACATGAACTTGACCGAAAAATAATTTGGGTCAACCTGAATCCTAATTTCTTGAGCCGAGTTTGCATCGAGTAGGTGTGTCAACCAAATTTCTGACACCCTTCGAAGAAATAAATAATTTTAGTATGATGGATATAAAATAGGGATGTAAATATTGTGATTCTTCTTCTATTTCCTTTTAACTATTGACTATATATTTACATAATTATGAAATTGAAATATACATATAAATTAGCCTATACAAACAAATATAAAATACTAACAATTCTGTTAAAATGATTAGCCTAAAATATTGGGTTAATATCAACTTTTAAAACCATCTTAATCTCCTTCAACTGCTCTACCTCAAGACCAGAGCTGGGATTAAAATATCAATGAAAGAAGCTCCATCACCAAATGCTTTTTAATTGAAAGACATTTATCTTATCATAATATTGAAACATCCAATACAAGAAATTATGAATTATATTTACAAATATACCTTTCAAGCAGATCGATTAAGGGTCTATTTGGGGCAGTTGCAGCTTATTGAATTATTTGATTAAAAATGAACTGTCGATAAACTAGGTGCGATGACAACTACAAATTTTTATTTTTTTGAAAAAGTCAGATGACAACCAGAAAGCTGCCACCGCACCTAAACAAGTGCGGTGTGAAAATGTTGTTTTCAGCGTTTTTTGAAAACACATAAGCTGCCAAAACACAATTTACCCAAATAGGTCAGGTGCGTTTTCAAAATGTCACCGCACCAAATAGGCTGCCCCAAACAGTCCCTAAATCCACTTATATCCTCTACTTTATTCACATAACAAAGGCACAGCTAATTTCATGATTTGGGGATAATATTTACAGAATTAC
>NW_018164735.1:253260-262477 GCF_001263595.1 Phalaenopsis equestris | reverse complement strand
AAAATGAGAAATACATAGTTAAATGAAGTAACAAAATAATGAAATACCAAAATCAAACCACAAGAACAAAGAAAAGGGGAGGCATTGTACATGCAGAAACAAGACGACGACGATGGGAACAAAAGTGTCGAGTTTTGCCATAAAATTGCAGTGGAAGAGAATAATGTTGGGGGGAGAGAAGATGAATCAAGGGTATTATCGAGGACATGGGGGGGATAACGACATTTTTGAAGGGGTAGCTACGGGATTTTGCAACCGAAATAGAGCCTCCACCGTGGAACGCATAAGTTTCCCGCGTTCCCACTTTCTCCATTCCATAGACAACTGACACTGAAAAGAGTCAAAAAGCCGACTGGCAAACACGTAAAATAGCATTTTGAAAATGTAAAACCCCAAAACGGTGGCCCAAATGCAGGCTAAGATAGAGAGATTGTGAGTTTAGCTTTTAGAGGGAGAGAGAATGGGAGAGTGAGATTGGAAGTAGAGAGTCATTTCAATCCCATTTGATCTTCCTATTATATATGAGAGAAAAGAAATATAAAATTATATTTTCTTAAGTACCACACTTATCCGCGGTGTCTTGATGAAAAGATCGAGCTGTGAAAGTCAAGTGGTGCCATCAATTAGGATGGAATCATATAATCTTATGTAATGATGATTTACTTCAATGACATGTATGCCCCCAACTTAGGTCCATCACTTCGACATGTGGGCTTAGCTCGACAAATGGTATGTGGGCTTTGCTTGACCACCTGAGCCTTTGCTTGACCACTTGGACAGGTGGGCCTTGCCTCACCACTATGGCAGACAAGCTTATCTCAATCACTTTGGCGGGTGGCTTTGCTCAACTTGCTGATATGAGCCTTCAAATCTCGTGAATTTTTATACCTTGAATATGTGTAAACCTTCCCTAAATACATATGGCCATATTTTAGGTACAAAGACAATAGAGAAGCAAATTAGAGGAAAGCAAGTTGAGAAAAAATGCATCATTTCCTAATGCTTCCCTCCACTCTCTATTACTTCCAATGCAGCGAGTCGTTGTAGGAAAACTCCTCATGGAAAAAGTTTTAACAAAATTTTTTGTTAAACTGACTTCAAAGTTGCTCAAACAAGTCGTGCAATGGCTCAAGCTCATAACTATTTGATCAATTTTCTACTTGCTGTTATTTTATAGGTTTAATTATTTGGACATACCAATGATATGGACCGTATTATTTATAAACTACTTATTAATAATTTATAGTTTGTAAAATTAATTATGTGTTTGTATATAGTGGTGTGCATATGACTGGAATTTTTTTGGATATCAATTAGTTAGCCCGAACAGTACACCTGACGACTCTATAAAAGCATTAAATTATACCAAGTCACTTAATGGATCGTTAGTACACGAGCAAAATTTTCAATGACAAAATTTTATCTGGTTTGCCAAGTTCATTCGATTTTGCTTCTAATTTTTTTGGTAGACTTGTTCTTGCAGTTGTTTCCTCCTCTTTCTTTTCATTTAGATAAAGCTTTGCTTTCTTGTTGAACAATTGTTATAAATTTTATTGATAAAATAAAATGTTATTGTATGCAAGACTATGATCATATACTTAAATTTAAGTTTTCTTTTGTGTACTTTAAATATGGAAAACAATACATTGAATCAAGCCCACAGCTTGTCAAAGTGGCTGAATTGAGTCCACCTGCCGAAGTGGCTGAATCAAGTTCACTTATAGAAGTGGTTGAATCGAGCCCCATTTGTTGAAGTGTCTGAATCGAGCATGTTGGCATCCATTTTTTACGTAGCATGCCCAGAATATCTTCCTTCGGTGACACAATACTAAAGTGGGGCTCTACACTATCATAGTCGTGCTTCGAGTCGAACGTGGTCAAACCAGCATTGCCTCTGGTATCCTCCGCGTTAACGTTTGTTACTATGGCACGAGGTTGTATTTGGCTAATACAAATATTCCTATGACATAAACCATCAACAAGTTGCTTAATATGTGTATGTGCCTTAAGCTTAAGGTCCAGACAGACGAATTTCCAGATTGGAACTGTCATGCTCAGCAACACGTGTACGGTTCACCTTCTCGAGCTCTTCCTACACGCCTTTGCGACCCTTACGAAGGTCCCAATATCATAATTGCTTGTATTAAACCCTTCGGAGGTCCCACGAGGCCCAGAACCCCCTTGGCAAGCTTTTCTGGAAGCCCGAGTTTTTTGGGTCTAACGTGACTGCCCTGAATCAGGACACGCCCCGCCCGTGGTGTGACCATGCCTAAACCTGGAGTGGCCACGCCAAGACCTCAAAAAATAGCTCAGATTGCCAACTTCTTGCGTGACTATGCCCGAATGCAGCGTAATCACACCGACCAAACAGAGAGCGCGATGTAATTTCATCGCGTCTCAGGTGTAGTCACACCCAAATCTAAAGAGGCACCCAAGTCTCTCAGGCGGCATGACCATGCCCGAAGGCAGTGCAACTACACCGCCAGACAAAGCACCCAGCTTAATTATGTCAGGCCTCGAATGTGGCCAAGCTAGCTCCCGATTCGTGACACAATGAATAGTCATGTGACCGCACCTGAGCCTGACATGGTCATGCCGCCATCACCCATTTTGATATTTTAGCCTCCAATATTCAGAATCCCACCGGTGAGGCAGCCATGGACGGTGTTCTACCATCCTTTTGCATGGTTTTCCGCCCAAAAATAGTTTGAGGAACATTTTTGGTCCAAGTCAAATGGGAAAAGTAGCTAGGGACCCATGGTCTTTTCCCTAGGGCAAATTTAATCAGGGGAAGGAGGTCCTTTGCAAAGGTTCGGGTGTCATTTTTTGCTGGGGGAGCTTAAGGAAGAAGAAGGCTGGAGGGAGAGTAATCAAGGAGTTTCCAAGGGAATTTTTGAAGGGGTTTCTTCTTTTTTCTTCAAGAGAAGCCAAGACAAGCCCATTTCTTCCGTTTTCCTCAACTTGTTTTCCTCTTTTCCGGTCATCTTCCTCATCTCTGACGACTTGCTGCGAGACTTCGAGGAGAGCTTTTTCATTGCTTTGGAGAAGGAGAAATCCATCAATTTCCTTATTCTCTCCAACGAGGAGAGCTTCCGCATCACTTGGAAGAAGGAATTTGGTCAAATTGTTCGTCTCCGGCGACATTCCAGTGAGCCGAAGAGGAAAGCTTCCTGACTACTTTGGGGAAGGCAAACTTTGGTGACTTCGTTATTCTCTCCTGCGAGGAGAGCTTTCTCACATACTTGAAGAAGGCAAACTCTTGTGAGTTCGTCATTCTCTTAAGTGAGTAGAACTTCTTCCTATGAGAGAAGCACGTCAATCAACCATCGCTTAGGTACAATTCCTTAATCTCTTTCGATTTTCATTCCGAGCTCCCTAGGTCTAGATGTTTGAGAAATTAAGTTAGAATTTTTGAGTTTCTAGAGGAAGCTCCATAGGATTAAGTGCTTTGCATTCTCCCTCGTGATATCCAAGAGCAGAACCTACCTTTTTTGTTTGAGGCCAAAATCCAAAAGCCAAGATTGTACTAGTCCCATTGTTTGCCTTAGTGATTTGATCCAGATGGACGTTTGAAATCCACCAGCGAGAAGACGAGGGCATTCCTTCAATCGTCTTCTTTTCGGTCACGAAGAATCCTCACTGTGAGGGATTCCCCATCCAGCGCCCTGCAAACGGAGGTGGACATCATGTTGCCTAGCGAAATATGGCGTTGGTACACCTCTCCATCATTTCACCCTAGGTTTCTCGTGAGTTCGCTAGGAAGAGCGCGATTCATCGTCAAATTTAATCAGGTCTCATTTCGCATAGGGTTGCATTCATATTTTGTGCTTAGCATGATCTTGGGGTTGCATTCATATTGTGTTCTCAACATGATTTTAAATGTGAATTAAAACTGTTCATTTTTGCATGTTCCATCGATCAACCACCAACTTTAGTTCAATCGACAATTTTGTCCTTTCCCATGATCGATCGACTCCGCCTATGGCTCGCTCGGTCTATTGAACTCGCTTTGTCGATTTGGTTGATCTGTGTTGTCACCAACCAAATTGTTTCAATCAACCATCAATCATCGATCGAACTCAAACTTCAACCCAATCGAGCATCTACAATCCATTCAATCGATCTGCCACCACTAGCCTGATTGTATCGACTAACCATCCTTAGTCGATCGGTCACACACTTTGGCCCGATCAACTATCTCCTATCAGTGTGATCGATCAACGCCGCACACTCTGACCCAATTGCCCCTCTTCGGTTGACATAGTCGATTGGCATTGCCCCGATCTAATTGATCGGCCGATCATTTGCATTCGATATGTTGCATTCATCGCATGATTTTCACATTGATTGAATTTGCATATTCAGTGTCTCACTCTAATAGTGCTCTTGCTAGCATAGACCTTCATATGTTTGCGATGAGTATTGGTGCCTCCCATCGGCACATTACCCTACACCTTCGCTCTTTGACACCCCTATGTCACAGTACACCATATTTTGTATGTTTGCACTTGCACTTGTGCACTCCTACAGGATTGTTTTGTATGACACTTTGCATGTTGCATCACCTGCATGTTTGAGCCTGCTTGAGTCACTGTTCTAACATACTCGCTCTTGATACTCATGTGTCCACATCATGGATAGCTTGTCACCAAGTCCATCATACATGTAGTTCTCTATATCGAGAATTACATTTCTTCAATTCTTACAGCACCACTCCGGACTATCATTGTTCACCCTCCCGGTCACCGCCTCCGCAGTACACACACCCTCCAGATCATCGCATCCTCAGCACACACACCCTCTTGGTCTGCCTTGATGGAACCCCACTCTATGGGTCACTGCCTCCATGAATTACACATCCTTAAGTCACTGCCTCCACGACATATTCATTTACACTTGTGTTGTATGTCTTGCATACATTACAGCACACTGTCAGTGCATTCATCATTGGCATACATTACCGTATACCAACAACGAATGTGTGAATCCCGTGATATCACCTTGAACTGTCACACCGTACTAGATCTTCGCATGCGTGTGCAATCTCATTTGTCTCAACAATGTATCTGCCTCATTACATGAGTGAACCTCCGCTGGTCACGATAGGGTCTCGAGTATTGCCAATGAGCATGCCTCGACGGGGCAATACTAGCTGCCACGCCGAGACTAGCATGTGTATGTTGTGTAAGGTTCCAAGGGATCTAGTGGGTGCTTTTCTTTTCTAGGAAGAATTTTTAAAGTTAAAAAAAATTATATTTTTTTTATAAATGCATCATACTTTCATAATCTATTTTGAAACTACTTGCATACTTTGCTTAGACAGTACATCTAGATCTTCGCATGAGTGTGCAATCTCATTACATGAGTGACCCTGTCTAATGACACCTCTTAGAATCCTTAGGATGGGCCCAGTGACTGCGGCTCTGACAAAACATATACCAGCTTGCTGACATAACCCTACACTCACTTAGATGCTGGTTAGGACACTATGTTAGATGGTGTGCTAGGCTAAGGACTAGGGTTCTAGGTAGTCTTTTTTGATGCCCTGACTATTGTTCTCTGTTGGTTTGATTGCCTTAGTCAGACATCACCTTTTCGTGCTTTTAGTGTGCTGGCATGTTTATTATGTTGATATGCATGGTAGTATATTAAACTAATCTTCTTGCAGGGAGTCATGTCTTAAATATACACATCATGTGTAACAGGGATGAGCAACATAATGATTATGACTAAGACTTTTCTACAGGTGTTGCTTTGTTCTTCCCGCCAGACATGGATTATATGCGTTGCATGTTTGTTGACTTTCTCGCTAAGGTTGTTTTCATGCAGGTCGATTCCTTTTTTTTTCTTTTTCCCATGTATTTTTGGAGTCCCTAGGAGAGTCTATGTTAAAAATAAGGTACGAACACGGGTTATGAGGAGTCAGACTAGTGGAATCACGTGACGGAGACCAGAAGCTGCTTGCTCGTGTGCCACACCTTAATTCTAAAACATATTTTTTTATAGAATTGAAACCATGCATGTACTCGGTGCTTGACCACATTTTTCTTCTCTGGGATATGTCATTGATCCAACGACAATCATCTTTTATTATTTTATATTTGACTTGCTTTACTCTCTTTCTTGCATGCTTTGCTTGACTTCACCCTTCACAATTTGTGGTTTGCTTGGAACCAAGCGTTATAACTTATTCTCCTTAAAGACCTGAATCTATAAAATTTTTTCTACAAAATCCTAATAAAATTTTAACTTAAATTAAAATTTATGATTAAAATATTCAAGATTTTTTAAAATCTGTCTTTACTTTCATGTATGGCTTACGGGTCGATTTTAAAACGGGTTGCATAGGATGGCTTTAACCCAAGTCATAATTAATAGGGCTTCCATGCTCAATGATAGATAATTGCATCATTGGATGTCTTGATGAGAAGTCCTCATGCTTCTTCAACCCGACTAACCCAACATAGATTTCTAGTTAGATTGTTGTCTAGTGCGTATAGATCGTGTGAAGGTTCCCGAACTGAGACAAGGTGTAAGTCCTTTGTTAGGAGCATTCCAGCTTTGTAGTTATGTAACTCTCTTTCTTTCTAATCTAGTGGCATCCTTACCACTTTGACGGGTATAAGTCTCACCTCTTGAAGCTCCACCTGATAGCCATAGAATAGAGTTTTTTTTTTTTCCTTTGACCTTGGCGCTACTGAGGTCCCCATTGACGATGGATTTCATAGATTGCTGGCCACAGATCTCTGGAGATGTTGGGTTGACTATCTTTACGATCTGGTAGACTTAGGGTCATAATGACTTGAGATGACGGGTCTGTGGTGCCCCGACTTGGCTACCTCTACCTGTTAGGGATTGCTCCTCCCTTCCTTTAACTACTCACTTTGAGCTCTGTTGCTCATCTTGTTGTCATTGATATCATCTCGACGACCTAATTATCGATGAGCTGTCACTCATTTAGGATACGATGATTTGTTTACTGCCCTTATATCCTGGATGTGTTTTGATGTATCGGGATACTCTATCAGGATGTGCTAGTTATTTTGTAGGCTCTATATGCCGATAAGTCCTTTACTCATGTGAAACTGTGAGAGACTCACTCTTCGCACCCTGACATAGAAGGAGCTTTAAAAGCATCAAAATATTTCTCTGCAAAACAACTATCCTTTAACACTTTACCAGTCATCACCTAAATGTAAGCAGGACTCCTTTAATCGAGAGTATTCTTCAATGAGATATGTTCTCTTGAGAGTTCGTCTTGACTCTAGAACAGAAAAATACACCTAAACCTCCGGTTGTTGATAGCTTTCCTAGGCATTCTTTCGTGGATATTTGCCACAAATTGTTTCAAATTTGATCCTATTTGGAGGTACACGCTTGACCTATCCTCATGAGGTTTGCTATATGAAAGTTCTCCACGTTCTCTCTCATTTGTCTTCATTGTCGCATGTCCTTATCTTTCGATTCCTCCTTTCTCTAGACTATCCATATGATTCGGAAGAGTAATTTACTTGGAAAAGGGAATGATAGGACAATAACAAACGGGTGACTCCTTCAGATATAAAAGAGTGAAAAAAAACAAAAGCAAAGCCTACCTGCCAAAGTGGACGAACACCCTACCTCCCGAAGTGGTCGAATCGAGTCAATATGTCAAATTGGCTAAATCGAGCCCACCTATCGAAGTAGTTGAATCTCTTATTTATTCTAAGAAGATGACCTAGCCTACTTAGGGAGGGGCGACTATTATGGAATGTCATCATTACCATAAAGATTGCAGACCCATCCTTCTTTAAAGATGTCATTTGACATCAACGTTACCTTCTTTTCATCAAGACAACATGAATGTGTGTCGTACCTTACTAAGTATATTTTCCCCTTTAAGCACAAAGGGAAAGTCAAAAACATAAAAGAGAGGATTTTGGATTTTTTCCAATCTCTCTCTCTATCTCTCTCTCTCTAACACTATGACTTGAAAATCTCCTCTGAGCCATTTTTTTCTTTTTTGCTCTTCGTAAGTTCAAGCTTAGTGCGCTATCCCTGAGACCTCTCAAATCTCATCACTATCTATCTTTCTCTTCTACCTCTTTTCAACACATACAATGTATTTACTGAGTTGTATGTACTAATGGACAATATGAGACCCTACGTCCTAAAAAAATTCCGAAGATATTTATTTTCATCATTTACTCTATTTTGTTAGATTTATAATTGTGTGTATCTTAATTTTTCCTTTTGTGAATGCAAAATAAAATTTTATACATATTTTCATAAAAATTATATCGTCGAGGTACGATGACACCGGGACCCGATGTATGACCAGAAAAGGATGCAAATTTTCAATGCCATAATAGCAACAGGTAAAATGCATTTTTAAGCATTTCAAATTCACGGGAGAGGGAAGAAGGAAGGCATGAAAATTAATTAGGGCTACTCATGGAAACACAAGTTGTCATATTTTGTAATATTATTTAAAAGTTCAAGTGGCATGTAAATAAATATTAATGATTATATATAAAATAAATAAATAATAAAGATTTAAATTCATGCATTGGATCGGGGTGGTCAATGTTAGAGTTAATGGCAGCGGTTATTATATTTCATACAACTACAATAGCTTAAGTTAATCTTAAATTTTTTCTTAGGATCATATTCAGTGAAACAAATAATATTAAGAAATTAGTCTAAAATAAACTAACATTTTTACTTCTAGGCCTACGTACGTACCTTGCATGATATTTAGATTATCGTAATTCTTAATCTGATTAGACATTTGATTTTCATATTCATGAGAAGCAAAAATTTTTCTGTGCGGACTTCTGACGTAGCTCTACGTGCGGCGCAGGGTATTCGTGAGTTATTTTCAGGTTATTTCTGGGTTATTTTCCATAATCCAGAAATAACCCAGAAATAACCGCGGTCTTTATTTTTGGGTTATTTCTGGATTATTGAAAATAACCCAGAAATAACTTGAAAATAACTCAGGAATAACCTGCATCGCACGTAGAGGTACATCAAGTGTCCGGACAGAAAATGAGCGCCACCAAAAATCACGGTTCTTTGAGTTTTGATTTCATTTTAGCCTGTAAGAAGTTATGCAGCACCTTGTCAAATTGCATCGTGGTTCTTTAGAGTTTTGAATTTCATCTGCAATCCAAATTAAACTTTTCTTACGATCATAACTCCCTGTTGGAATGGAAAAGCTTTTAGGAAATGACAA
>NW_018164735.1:251498-253160 GCF_001263595.1 Phalaenopsis equestris | reverse complement strand
ATATGTGGTTCGACAATAGCTCTATATATATGACCGGCTAAGATTTCCAAAAAAGTGGGGACAACTTTTCTCCAAACTTTTCCAATATTTTTCTTTCTATGGATGGGTTGGCTTCTTATAGATAGATGTTAGCCATGGGATATTGGTGATTCATTAGGTACACATTAATTTACAGGTTGTTTGTTTCCTTCTATTTTTTCCAGTGCTCCTATTGGCCACAATGTTCTTGTAAGGCATTATTCATTGCATAACAAACATTTAAGTTAACTTGATTCATAAAAAATTCCTATTTGGAGTCATACTCTTTAAACAAAATCATATATAACTTTGGAAGAGGAACAGTGATCTATATATAAACCATTTTTTATTCTTGATCCAAAAAAACACAACAGCTATAGCATCCCAATGAAAATGTAATCATATTCAAAGGGGTCTCAATTCAAACTCTTCTATCTAAGTTTAAAATTATGAAATAATTTGGGTAAATAACCTATAACAATTAAAAAAAAATATATATGAATTTTAATAGATTATGTTCATGAAGTGATAAAATATAATAAGCTAAAGTAGGCATGCTTTTTAAGAAAAATTCTCATAATTTTTCATGGATTGTTTGTTCGAGGAGCTTTATTTAACGACTAAAATAAAAAAAAAGAAGCTAAAATGCATGTATTGTAAGAAATCTAAGGAGGATATATAAGACAGATTCTCCCAAGAAAATCCTTGTAAGTGTAAGCACTAATTGGGAAATCCGCAAAAAAATACTTGAAGTCACACTTGCAATGAAGCATTGATGAATCGATAGCTTTAACTAACAAGAAAGACCCCATAAAGCCAAGTGGTGAACAAATTCTCAATTAAAGACCCTCAAACACTAATAAAAGAGCCTCAAGGCACATGAATGTAATTTCACACAGGGCCCTCCTTAAAAAATATTCATGATAATAGGTGATAGATAAAGTCTTCATTCATTCAAAAATCTCATAAGCCCTAAACCTTATAGGGTTCAAGGTATTCATCATTTAAAACCTTCAAAAATAAGCTTCAAAGTTGTAGAATTAAACACTTAATTTCAAAAATGGTGCAATGCTTCTTGCTACTTATTTAAAATAATTATCATGATAACTAAACATTCTATTATTATAATATAGGGATCTCATACAATCTCAAAGATTTCATGAATGCCTACTCTCCTATTAGAGGGAAAGGGAGCAATTCCTTAAAACTTTTATCCAATATCACAATGAATCTTGCAAGTTTTAGGGGTTTTTCGGTAGCCACTTTTAAGCAGGATTAAAGCTAAATGTTGCCAAACTGCAAAAAACTGTGACGTAAATCCAGGAGGCTCTTAAATTTAGTTTTGCTTCTATTTTGCCTTAAATTTGGGATTTATTGAATCTCGTAGAATGCCGGATTTAGAAAAGCTAAAGTGTGGGGAAAGTGAGAGATTTATTAAATCCTATTAAAATTGTCAAATATTTTTTTTTCGAATTTATTAGGAGATACTTATTAACATACAAAATAGTTTTTAAAACTTAATCCCTTCAAGATTTAGTAAATTTGAATTTACAAGATTTACTAATTTCTATTGAAACTAAGGGTGCGTTTGGGAGCTTATTCACAACGTGGAGTTTTGAAAAGGCCTTCTTAAAAACGTCATTC
>NW_018164735.1:222936-248868 GCF_001263595.1 Phalaenopsis equestris | reverse complement strand
CCCGCCGTTTCGCCGGAGGCTGCCGGCGAGAAGATTCAGGCGAGATCCCCGGCGGGGATGGGGAAAGGTGGGGAGGTTTCATTTTGGTGGAATGGGATGAGGAGAAAGTTAGCTATTTGCGCTTGCAAGAGAAATAGGTATAAAGAGGAGGAGAGCTAGAAATAAATTTAGACCAGTTATTATGGCAAATTTTCATTAAATACTTAATGAGGATTAAAGCCTAAAAGTATATAACCAAGCACAATTCACAACTCTGTTATTTTATTTAAAGCATATAAACAAAATTAAAAAAAAAGGGTCCATTTACATACACACCATTCAATTCCTATTTATTTATATATCTAACACCTATACTTTATTTCTTATATTTATAACACCTAAAATTTTCTTATTAACTAAAAAATATCATTATCTTAATTTTTAAATTTTAAAAAATATATTTTTCATGCATTGATAAAATGGCATATATGTGTCAAAAATTAAACTTTAATAATTAGATACATGAATACATAAAAATTAAACCCAATCATTTAGCATACTTCCTAACGAAATAGATATTATTAAAATATAAGCGATTTACACATAATAACATAAAAAATTATATGTTTATAGATTTATTATCTAAACTTTATTTTATTTGTCATTTTTTAATTTTAACAATATATAAAAATATCATTGATATTTGCTTATCTAAAATAAAATATTCCTTTTTATGTATACATTTTATAAGCATAAAACTTAGGTATTAGACATATAATTCCTTAAAATTTTATAAAAGAATTTTTATTGTAATGGAAAATATTATTTTTTTTTTCCTAAATAGCTTTTGAGGAGTGGAAGGACATGAGGAAGCAAAATGGGTGGCGCACTTGCTCAGAATTCAAAGCTCGTTGGAGTCTGGACTGAATGGACGGAATGAGGTCCCAATGCAATAAAATAAAATTATTGATTTGTGTAGGTGATTTACGTACATACCACCTAATTCTTCCAAATTTACATATTCAAACACCTAAATTATGGAAAATACCACTTTAACTTTTAGAAATTAGATAAACATTTTTATTATTTCATCATCATAAAAGATAAGACGAAATTCTCGTGCTAGACTTATGGAAATTAATTTAGATTCATGTCGTGTCGGCAATGCATGGTAACTTGTCGGCCAAACAAGTCAACATGTACGTCTACAAAGTGAAAAAGTAAAGACGTTCAGGTCATTTCACATGTATGTGCTTCTTTACAGCTATCATTCCCTCGCCTTTTTGTGGGGTTTTATTTTCATTATTTAGAACATACGACCTTTCAATAGAAGAGAAATTGTCCAACATCTCAACCATAACTCTAATGAAGTCAAAGCGTAAAATTTGATCTTCATTTATCTAATGAACTCATTCTTCCAACAAAAACTAATTTTGAATATTAAATAATGGTTAGTTTTTAGGATTGGGTTCTCAATTTACCAACTTCTTTGTCTAGAATCTATAGTGACCCGCATTTCAACCATTTTCGGAAGCACGTCCATTGTCGACATATTAAGCCAATTCTGAGAAAATATATTTCCCCAACGATATGTCAACGGAAAGAATTAGGCGTGTCAAATAGGATTTATAGGTCGGGTAAAGGTTTGACGTGAAATTAACTCAACTCGAAACTGTTTGACCTGAACATGATCCAAATATTAAATAGGTCAGAAAGTCTAACCCAAACTTGGCTCGTCTCCAACCTGATTGGCACAAATTTGAGACATGTATCTCATTTATTATATGCTTAAAAGCTAATTGGGCTAAGTTCGGTTCAATTTTCAGTTAATTTCAAATCAAGTTGGAGTTAATTTTGTGTTGGTGGGTAAAATTCGAGTTAACTTTGAGTTTGTGGGTCAATGTCAACTTTATGGTTTAACTCGAACCCAGTCTGAAATTTTAATCACGCTGAGATTTTTAACATGAACTTGACCGAAAAATAATTTGGGTCAACCTGAATCCTAATTTCTTGAGCCGAGTTTGCATCGAGTAGGTGTGTCAACCAAATTTCTGACACCCTTCGAAGAAATAAATAATTTTAGTATGATGGATATAAAATAGGGATGTAAATATTGTGATTCTTCTTCTATTTCCTTTTAACTATTGACTATATATTTACATAATTATGAAATTGAAATATACATATAAATTAGCCTATACAAACAAATATAAAATACTAACAATTCTGTTAAAATGATTAGCCTAAAATATTGGGTTAATATCAACTTTTAAAACCATCTTAATCTCCTTCAACTGCTCTACCTCAAGACCAGAGCTGGGATTAAAATATCAATGAAAGAAGCTCCATCACCAAATGCTTTTTAATTGAAAGACATTTATCTTATCATAATATTGAAACATCCAATACAAGAAATTATGAATTATATTTACAAATATACCTTTCAAGCAGATCGATTAAGGGTCTATTTGGGGCAGTTGCAGCTTATTGAATTATTTGATTAAAAATGAACTGTCGATAAACTAGGTGCGATGACAACTACAAATTTTTATTTTTTTGAAAAAGTCAGATGACAACCAGAAAGCTGCCACCGCACCTAAACAAGTGCGGTGTGAAAATGTTGTTTTCAGCGTTTTTTGAAAACACATAAGCTGCCAAAACACAATTTACCCAAATAGGTCAGGTGCGTTTTCAAAATGTCACCGCACCAAATAGGCTGCCCCAAACAGTCCCTAAATCCACTTATATCCTCTACTTTATTCACATAACAAAGGCACAGCTAATTTCATGATTTGGGGATAATATTTACAGAATTACAGGCTTTTAATATTTATCATAAAACCGATACTGGTATACTTTGAAATTCTCATGGCCTTTGACCTGGAGGAATAGGATGCCGGTTTTGGTCTGGTGGCGGCGGCGAACAATGTGGACGTCTCCGCGGCGCTGTCACTGCTTCAGGAATCGTTTTATCCCCAACTCCATTTATAGCATCGAAGGAATTGATTATATCTACATAATTGAAGAGAACACAGAATTAATTTACTAAAAATTCCTTTTTTCCGTGAGAAATTTAAATAATGATAATAATAAAAACAATTTATCAAATATTTCACCTGGTTTGAGTTGTGATTCTGTGATAATTCTAGCTTGAATTGGAGGGGAAAACAAAGAGGAGAAAAGCAGAGCAACAATGGCGAAAGCCAGGGTGTTGAGAGGCCCAATACAGTTCTTCATATTGCCAAGGCTTTCATGGAGATTGAAGGAGATGGTACTTTTATTTATATATAAATCTATACATATATATATGATAAATCGTTGTTCATCGATCCAATCTTGAGATTCGTGTTGGTATTATGATGTGTGGTGATCACAATGATGATGAATTCCTTATCTTAATTTTGTTTCACTTCAGTTAAAGGCAATTAACATTGAACGGCTGCCATCGCATGCCTTCGCTCTTTCTGATATGTATATATATATTGGTCTTTACATGCATACCACCCAAATTTTATATATTTACACATGTAACCATTAAACTTTGTGTTTACATTTCTACCGCCCAAATGTCTTATATCACATAAAAAATACCACTGTTATAATTTAAAAAATGGCAAATACACATTTCCATGTATGTGTAAGGTGACATCTAAGAATTAAAAGATTATATGTTAGATGTATAAATATATGGAAATGGAATGGATTTAAATTTAATTGGGATAAATTTTATTTCAATAGATTCATTATATCTTTAAAATGTAGCAGTTGGATCCCCTGAATTTAAACAAATATTGATTATTTTCCAACATTCACGTCAAATTTTCACCATGCAAAGGAAACACACCAACAGACTTTGATTGATGCATGAATTGTGTAATTGGTAATAGTCTGGTATTGGTGGGCTTCCAATGTTGATAACATAATTAGCATTAGATTTATTTTAATATGATTTAAATTATATAATAGTAATTCAATATTTTTTTTACTAATTCAATATACAATATTGCAATTCATAACATTAATTTTTTAATACTTTGAATATGATTAAACTTTTAGGATATAATTTTTTTAATTAAATTATCATCTTTAATCTATATATACTATTTTTGGTCATTCAATTATAATAAAAAAACTAAAAATTGATCAAAATTAGAACCCGGCAGTTTATAAAAAAATATATATATCAAATCACCTGTTCAAGCATTAGTTCTATGCAAAAGCAGATTTGAACCTTGATCGAACGACTAATTCAAGGGGTAAATTGGTTGGTTCTATTCGATTTTTAAAACAGATTTAGTTTTATACTTCATATTTGGAAGAGATTTTCTAACCTCTTTTTGACAGCTTGCCTTCAATGTCAGTGGAGACATGGGATATCCATCCATATATTTTAAAGTTTTCATTTTGACTTTTAAATGACGGGACTTTTTAGTTAATTTGGGTTTATAAATGAGCTAGTTATTCTTATGTCAAATTGTCGTCTTTTAACCATTATCACCATACCACAGTTGTTTATCTCTATCATTAGAATCCGACCAAGCATTCAACATTATCGGGTAGCCATCATTCAGTCGCTACCATCAAGCCACCATCAAATCACCATCGTCATTTATACATCAACATCAAACTTCCACCGCCCAATCACAACCATTGGATCGTGTCATTTGTTGAAGAATGTATAGCAGCCATTATCGGACAACCAAGAGTGAGTCAATCTTATTTGACCACTTTCATCACTTATCCCCACCCTTCAACTCATTGTCGCTTGTCTACAAGCATCAAACTTTCATCGTCTAACTCTTGTTATTGGACTTCCACCATTGGTCCATCAATATAAAATCACCATGACACGTCTACCATCATAAAAAAACCATCGCCCAAACTTCATCGTTATATCACTATCTACCATCCACACCATCAGATTGCTTCTTTTATCAACCACAATTAGACTATTATCACAGTAAGCCCATCACCATTCTCAAGTAACTATTATCCAACCTTTATCACTGAATCACCATTTAATTCTAACTTCAGTCCCACCATATCCATCGCTTATCTATGATTACATGACTATAAGCACCACATAATTATTACCTAATTACAATCAGCATATCACCAACATCCAACTATAGGCACCAGAGCTTTATCACTTGATTATGGTCCCCATGACCACTGTCACTCGCTTATAGTCACTGACGATCAGCTATAGCCATTGGGACTCTATCACCAGACTATAACAACCCAATTTTCATTACCAATCTAAGGTCATTAGACCACCATCGCTTTTTTATGAGTTCCTCATTGCTCAATTGCAAGCACCCAATTCTGACAACTCGCCATGATTTTCCAACTCTAGGCACCCAATTATGATTGCAGGCATATGATGAATGCTTGACCTAGTCACCCATTTTTTATTACATGATCAATTATTAAAACTCCATCGCTCAACTACCATATGTCATCTAACTACAATCTCTTGTTTGTCATTTCTTTACCTCTATTTCCCATACGATCATCTGAATACTGACACCCAACTACGACCATCCAACCTATATTGCATGATCATAGTCATCTATCTGCATTTGTTCATGTCTATGACCCCCAATTTTGATTGCAATATCACAACCACATTTCTTTGATCCCCAAACATATCACCCATCTACAATTATCAAAACTCCATCGCTCAACTACATTCAATCTCTTCTCTATCATTACTTGACCTCTATTATCCAACCATGATTATCAAACTACTGACACCCAACTATGATCATCCGACCAATATTGTTTGATCATAGTCAATTTTTTGCAATTGCTCAACTTCCTTTGCCCAACCACATTTTCCTATCTACATATGTCCAATATCAGCCATGTGATTACTATCATCCGACCATAATCATTCGACCAGAGTCATCCAACCACATTGCATGGCCACATTTGTTTGTCTATGGTTGCTCAACCTTTCTCATCTGGCCACACTTTTTTGTTTTTCATAAACTTTGTTGATTTATTATGATCATCCAACCACAAATTTCATCAATAATTACTCGACCTTCATTGCTAAATTATAGCAGCCTAAAAATCACAATCTTACGTCTAAAGTTATCTAATCGTTGTTGCTCAAATACACTCACTTGATAATTACAATCACATGAAGGGCGTCATTGTAATCTATGACACACTAGTGAAATTACTTCGCCTGTACCTTACCCTCTTTATTTTTTTCTGGGTCTAATTATGATAATTTTTAATCATTATTTCACTAAACAAGCTTATATACATAAAGAAAAAGAGGACAAACAATGCAAAAATAAAAACTGCGACAATAGAGTTCGAGCTTTCATTGTCTAAAATAAGTGAAGTACTCAAAAGCAAATTAATGGTATGGGTAATGTTGTAATTTAATTCTGAATCGGAATACAAGAACATTTAATCGAGCTTAGGCGTGGTGAATATTTTAGTTTTGGGGCCACTGGGGTTGTTATGATTAGGCTCCGGCGCTGGTGGCGAAAACTCAATTTCCCTTGCTAGCCTCCTGAGCCCATCTGTTGCAATCAAGCCCACGTTTTCTGCAGGAAGAACAGAATTTAATTTAAAGAAGTAAGAAGGGGCGGGCGTTTTCATTAAGACACCACAAACATTAGAGCCCCCTAATAGAGAGAAAATATTGCGATCTGGACTCCGTCGGGATAACGACGGACACATACATTCGAAATTTTTTCTTTTTTTTTCTTTGGGTGTATCATGTCCGTTGTCTGGAGGCTGCTTGCACACAATATTTTCTCCCTAATATTAGGGTTTCACCTATCGGGACACTGCAAAAAAGCATAATGTTGTACTTGTTGTATATGTTTTACATGTTATACTCATTATATTTTATACAATATTCATATATTCTTACATCGAATTCTACACATAATATTCTCTGTCAATACTGCGAGATAATTGGGACGTCATGGAATGAGCATCCAAGAAAAGAAAAAAAAAAAATTTGTTACGTAAAAACAAATTTCAATGCAAATATCACAATTAAATTTATTTTTTTCGGTCTGGGGATGGTGAGACGGTTCATTAGTTTGAGGCTATTTTTGTACCTAGTTAAGCAAGTTTAATTTTTATAATTATTTTTATATAATAGTATTTTAATTTTGTTATTAGTTGAATTCAAGTTGGTTGAAATGGAGGAATGCATCGGGTCTATTGTGTGATTGAAAATGACCGCTTAGACTGAGGAAAATTTTATAAGATGGTGATGAGATCTGCAATGCGTAATGGTTGTTGCAGAGATGAGAATGCTTAGGAGAATGAGTGAGTTGACATCTAGAGACAAATTTACTGAGAAATGAATATATTTATGATAGGGTTGGTGCAATTCCACTACTCCAGTGGTAAACAAGATTAGATAGAGTCGACTTAGATTGTTTGGTCACATTAAATGACAAGCATCTGATGATCCGGTTATGAGAGTAAATGTTTTAGATTCGACTTATGTTAAGAATGACAGAGGTGGATCTAAAAAGATTCGATCATATTGCATAAAAAAATGATCTTAATCTTTTAGAATTAAATGAAAATATGACACTCAATAGGATGCAATTCAGAAAAATGATTCATGTAGCGGACCCCAGTTAAGTGGGATAAAGGCATATCGTTGTTGTTGTTGTTTTTGCTGTATTTAACTTTGTTGTTATTTTAAGCACTTGAGAAAGCAAATTTTAAATAGGTTTGGATTCTAATTTTAAATAGTTTATGTAATATTTTTCAATTTCAGCTGTTATTCAACAGTTTATTTCAGCTAAGGATACTCTTTTTTAATTTTTTTTTTAATATAAATGTTAATTATTCTCTCAATAAATTATGGTTTTAAAATTTTAATTGATATTTAATTTATTCATATATTATTTAATAATTTATTCTATGTGGATACTCTCAGTTTAGCAGCTTATTTTTAATATTAAAAAATATGCTATAAACAATCGATTGTAGGCTTAAAATCCACTTCAAACATTCAAATATTACGTTTATTGTTACATTCAAATATCAGTAATGTTAACAATTGACAAAATTAAAAAAAAAATTACATTTGTTACACGACGGTTGGTTTGCTGCAATGCTTATCATCAATGAGTAAGTTTATGAGATTATGTTATTAGAAACTATTAAATACAAAGAATAGCTTTTAAAGTGAAGTTAATCTCTGTTAACACAAACAATACGAATTTATAAGTGATTTAATAAGTTAACCATATGCATAATTATTCTTAAAAATTAGCAAACCTATTCAAATTTAATTATTTTGTTCCATGAGTCAATTTCAATGTTAATAGATTCATGAGGTATATGTTGCTCTAGTAAATCTTAGCAACTAATGGTTGACAATAATGTTTATCATTCTTCCAAGCAGTTGCACTCATTTAGGGTTGTAGTGTGGCCGGGTTAAGTTGAATAAGTCATGAATTGAACATGTTTTGGTCATATAAGTTGTTCATTTTTACTTAGCTCAGTCTGCGAGCTCTAATATATATGTTCATGCTTTGCTTGTTTTTAAGTTTTTTAATAATTATTCTTGATTTCTGCACAACTTTCTTTACTTTAATTCAACAAGTAATTAAATGAGTTAATAAGTAAGCTGAAATTTTGAATAAGTAATTGATTTTTTATGTAAAGTTATAAAGAAATATTTCTATAAATATAAATAAAACCAATCAAATAAATTTTGAATTAGCATATATTCATATATTTTATACTAATTAAATAAGATGATATATAAGTTGTAAGTAAGTTTTATTATAATCAAATAAAGCAAGTTTATTGAAATAAGAAAATATTTTAGAAGATTCACGGTGGTAGAACGATAGTTTAACATCTTAGTGTTGAACGAAGATCTAGTGCGAACACAAATAAATGAAAAATAGTTGGAGTAGACACCATAATTTTTACTTGGAAAACCTCTAGAAAGAGAAAAAACCACCAGGTCTAACTTAGTCAAAGTAATCTATTATGTAATTGTAGGTACATAGATCCACTCTTCTCTTGAATTAGAGAAGTTGGAATAACAAATATGAAAATAATAGATGTAAAATAGTAGTTTAGCAATAATAGCCATAATTGTGATACCATAATGGTGGTCCTTGGCTGTAATATCAATATTTCACCGCAAAGGCAGTAGTTGGTTGCTATAAATATAGCAGTTGGCTATAAAAAGTATAGTCGATAGTTTTAATAGCGACAGCTGGTCATAGAGTTCATAGTTGAAGCTACAAGAATAGTTGTTGATTACAAAGGTTGTACTTTGTTGCAATAAATGCAGTAATTGGTCATGAAGACTGTAGTTAGTGGTTGTAATAGTATGTTATACAGGTCATAGTTGGAAGTTGTATCATTAATAGTTGGTCAAAAAAGCTGTAGTTTATTGCTACAAAGGAATAAGTTGGGCATGAAAGTTAAAACTGGTGGTTGTAATAGTGGCAGTTGGATATAGAAGCCGAGTAGGAAGTTTTACCAAAATTAGTCGGTTACAAAGGTTGTGGTTGGTTGCTATAAAAGTAATAGTTGACCATGAATGTTATAGTTGGTGGCTACAATAGTGACAATTGACCATTATAGAGTGTGGTTGGAAGTTGTACTAGTATTAGTTGGCTACAAAAGTTATAATTGGTTGCTGCAAAGACATCACTTGACCATAAAAGTTGTACTCGATAATAGTTGTATTTTGTCACAAAGGCAGTAGTTAGAAGTTGTAACAATATTAGTTAGCCACATAGATTATAGTTGGTTGTTGTAATGGTTGTACTTGGTTAGAGAGACCATATTTTGATTACGACAATTGCAAGCAGTGGTCATCGGTCGTTGTCGGTAGGCGGTGATGGCTAACAATGGTTGATGGTGGCCGATGAGTGGTGATAGAAGGTGGACGATGGACAGTGGTCGATTGTGGCCGTAACTATGGAAGCTGGTGTTTACTTATCAAGTCTTTAATACATTTGTTAAGCACAATGGTCGTGTTCATGATATTTTGTTTAGAAATAGGTGTCATTGGCAACAAGTAGTCTATTACTCATTGCGACAGGCAGTGATGGTCGGTTGTGGTCGATGGTGATTGACAAGCAATGGTCGATGGTTGTTTTGCGACTTCGAAGGCCGATAGTTACTACTTGGGTCTTTAATACAAGTGTTAAGCACAACAAACAAATTCATAAATTGTTCAAGTTTAACTTATTTAAAATTTTAAATGTTTGAACTTGATTTGTACTTGTGTTTATAACAAGTGAACGAGTATTTAAATGAGCTAATAAACGAGCTAAAAATTCAAATGAGTATCTACATATGAAAAAAAATATTAAAAGAAGAATTAAAAAAATTAAATGAACTAGTATTACAAAGTAACTCATAATGTGAAATTATTAATCAATGGTTAAAATAATTAAGAAAAATCAAAGGCTTACCGATGAAGTATAATAAAAAAGACTAAACAAAAGTGATGTTCGTTGGTGAAGGTCATTGGTGAAGGCCTTCTTAGGTAACTTGGAGAGGTCATTGGTGAAGGCTTCAAGAAGAAGAAGGCCAAGGGTGCTTGCCTTCTTCATTCTCCCTCTTCCACTCCTTCATCTTCATCTTCCTCTTTTCTTGCATGCATGAGGTGGCATTCTTGAGAAGATCGGGACGAGGCGTCCACTCTCCTATACTAAAGAGGAGCTTCACCCTAGCTTGGGGGAAGGTCGTCGGAAGATCGACGGACAACTGGACAATCGGTGGTCTACAACGTCGGACAAAGACGGCTTACGAGTGTTGGTCGATAGTGGTTGGCGGCTACGGAGGCTGATGGTTACACGTTAGTTTTTCAATACATATGTTAGGCACTGTTGTCATATTCGAATACGATGCTTGCAAAAAGAGGTCAGCGACGGTGGGCGGTGACAATCGATAGTTATTGAATGCTACATAGGCCGATGGTTTATCAGGTTTTCATTATAGATGTTAGCCATAGGTGTTGTATTCGAATTATGACGTTTGCAAACAGGGTCACAGGTGGTCGGTGGTCTTCGACGATTAACAGACGGTGGTCTATGGTAGTCGGCAGTTGTGGAGACTTGTAGTATCGTTTGGGACCTCATTCCAGAACGGACTCTGAAATTCCTTTTTTCCCCCTTTCTCCTCTCAAGTGAAGAGAGTAGGACTATTTCTATGTATTTTTTAGAGGCGTTCTAGTCTTTTGACGAATAAATTTCTTAACCATCTTATCAAACAGTCCATATTTATCCCACATGATCGGAAGGGTGATTTGAATACCTTAATGACCTCCTAATTTTGCAATCTTAGGTCATCGAGATGCTCGAAAAAATTATAAATATGTCAAATTTAGATTTTTTTGAGCATTCAGATGATGGTTCAAAATCTCAAAATGTGCTTCAATGCTTGATCTGGTATTGATTGGACTTAAATATAACTAATTTGGTATCATTGGGTTCGTCTTGTCAAGACTAGGGCTGTCAAAAAAGCTCGTTGTTCTCAAACAACTCGTGTTTGGCTCGTTAAGTAGCTTGTGTTCTGCTCATTTGTTAAGTAAACGAGCCGAACAAGAAAAAGTTTTTAAAGCTTGAATTATAAACGAGCCGAACACGAACAACTCTTTGTTCGCTCATGTTCGAAATAAAAAGTTATTATATGATAACATATTAGATATATTATTTATATTACAATATATTATATATATTTATATCTAAGTTTAAATCATAATAGCTTGTGTGATAAAGTGGTTAATGAATTCTTTTGCATACATTTGATCCATGTTCGTATCCAATACTTTACATCCATTTTTTTCAATTTAATTTTAACGAGTTAATTTCGAGCCGATTACAAGTTGAACATGAATACGAATATTTAAATCGAGTCGAACACGAACACACTGTTCACGAGCCGATTTCAAGCACGAACAGTTTCGAACGAGCTGAACACGAGCCAAGCCTGAGCTCGCTCAAGATCAACTCGTTTACAGCCTTAGTCAAGACAACCAGTTTGACTATAAGCTTGATGAAATTGGGGCTAGTTTTATCTTAAATTTAAATTTAGAAGAAATTTGATAGAAAAAGCATCGAGTTTAGTGCTAGACCAAAATTTGTTAATGACATATCAATATTAAATTATAAAAATTTACTGTTGAATATATATATAAATTAATTTAGATTAATAATATTTTTAAAATAATATATCATATAACTATAAATTATTTAACAAACTATTTATCGAACAATAATCGAGTATTTGTAAAGCTGAAATCGAGCCAGCCGAGTATATTATAGTTTGGACTTAGCTTGATACACTTATAAGTTGTTCATGTTCGGCTTGAGCTCGTGTCGAGCATTCACATACTGTTCAAGTTTGACTTGTTTAAAATTTTATTGTTTGAACTTGATTTTTAGTTGATTTGTTTATGACAAGTGAATCAGTATTTTAAAGAGCTTATGAACTAGCTAAAAATTTAAATGAGTATCTATATATGAAAAAAAATATTAAAACAAGAATAAAAAAATTAGATGAACGAGTATTACAAAGTAACTCATAATGTGAATTTATTGATCAATTGTTGAAATAATTGAGAAAAATCAGAAGCAGACTGATCAAGTATAATAAAAAAGAATGAACAAATGTGTTGTTCACCTATAGAATTAAATCACCATAATTTTCAAATAGTTAGTAATTACTAATATAACAAATATATAATTAAGAATTAATCTGAAAATACTAATGATATAATAATATAATACTATTTAATTCATAATTAAATAAGTTCTAGCAAATCAAATTTTATTTTAATAATATATCATATATTATACGAGTCATATTCATGTTTCATATCGAGTATTTAACAAGTTGCATATTGAACAACAAATGAGTTTATTCGTGAACATAAATAAGTAAGTTTGACTATATTCTTTTTTTTTGTTCATTTAAGATTTTAGTTTTAAAAAATTGTCCAAGCTTTTTTATTTATTACTCTAAAAGAACATGATCGATTCTTAATCGAGTTGAAGTTGTTCATTGAGTGCATTGGTTCATTTACAGCACCCAATTGTTTATGAAAACAACTGAACAACTTGAACTTTATTTGTGTTTGGTTCATTTAACCTTTAAACTTAAAATATACATAGAAAAGGAATTTGACTTGAAAAAAAATTGTTCATCTGCCATATTTTTTCTGATATGTTATCTAACGAAGATGTCTAAAGATCTCTCAAATTAAACGTCTCTGCCGAGATAATTTAATCAGCTAATCCCAATAGCAAAGTAATAAAAAAAAAGGAAACTGCAAAATCATTTAATCCTAACCTGGGAGCAGAGGATCGCCAAGAAACTTCCTTGATTGGATTGGGAAGATGAGAAGCAGGAAGAGGAAAGCAGCCATAATCCTCTTGCTGGAGAAAGAGGAAGAAGACGCGAAAGCCTTCATCTTACAGCCTGCGCCGATTTGGAATTTGGAAATTGGAGTTCTTTCTATAATTCATTGATGATTACAAAATTGCTGACTTTTTGATGCAAGACTATTTCTATGGGGGCAGCGGAAACCAAATATCTTGGGGGCATTTGCATATATACCACATCATTATTCTGTATTTTCATATCTACACCTAAACTTTGATATTTAGCATGCCTAACATTTAATTTTTTTACAGCACATAAAAAATATCACTATTATTAATATTTTAAAAGTGAAATAGATCTCTACGTGCTTTGGTTTACAATATCAAATTTTTTTTTAAATATAAATATTAAATTCTGATATGATATATGTAAATACATAAAAAATGTCTAGTATGTGTGTAATTCTTCCAAATAGTTTTCTTATTTTATTTCACCACGGGAGCTTAGATCTCGGTCAAACTTCTCCCTCGAGTCTAAGTCCTCCATCTAGAAAGTGAGTGTATATTTATATATTTTGTAAGTGACAATCTTCGTAAATATTATATGAATCTGAATCACTCTATTAGACGATGTATAGTGATTCCATTAATCGAATTTAGTTGTATGAGTATTTGAATGTCTTAAATATGTTGGAATTATATGACCTTGAGCTTGTTGGATTCCTCTCGTTGAAAAGCTCAATTTGACTATAAAGTTATCAAATTTGGAGATCATTTGGTCTCTCAAAGTATGTTCCAAAAATTCTATTTATGCTTTACATGTGTGATGAACGAACTTTAACTCTGGACGAATTATTTTGTCTGTTGTTTGATTTGTCTCATTAAGAAGTTCATCTTACCCAGACATTTCACTTGATTATAAATTGGACTACAGGCTTCCACAAATTTAATTTTTCAAGCTTCTAATCTAAATGTGATTTCAAATTCATGCCAGTCAATATATTTTTTTAGGAAGGTTTAATAATCAAAATCAACAATAATTAGTTATATATCAAAACCCGTTGCAATATCATTTTCAATAAAGATTATTAATGAACTAACAAGAAAGTTAGCTTCCATTTAATTTGATAACATTGTCTTAACAATCTTCATAGCTAAAAATACATGTTTAGCTGTGGTCGAAACTTAACAATGTCAAGATCAATCTTATAGAATGATTAAATATACAACTGATTTTTTCTCTTAGCCAATATTTGACATAAATAAAATTTCTAGAAATATTCTAAAAATTTTAATTATGATAAGGTTCAATTTAAAAATACTCTAACTGAAAATGCATGTGGACAAATTTTGAAAGGGTGCTTGAAGTGACTCTTTGGGATTTTGAGAGCTCTATTTAATGAGATTTCTGGAGAGTCTAAGAGAGAGTCTTTGGAGAGGAGAAAGTTTTTTGGAGGGCGAGCCTTTTAGGGAGGAAGAGCTTTGGGAGAGAGAGAGAGAGAGAAAGACTTGGAAATACTTGGAGGCTTGAAGGATTTCTTTAGTGGCTTGCTTAGATTTGAAGGAGAAGTGGAGAAGTGAGAGATATCTTCTTCACTACAGTTCTAAGTGAGATTGGAGTGGAACTGTAAGGAGAGTGAGTGACTCAAAGGAACTAGAAGGATTGCTTGGGAATGAGTTTGAGATAAGTTGTGCATTTTGTTTATTTTACTTAATCTTGTTTTATAAACTTGTATTTATCTGTTAATTCTTGTGTTGTTGTGTCTTTCTCAAAAGATCTGAGTAGTTTTCTTTATCTTTCTCCCTACAATGAGGAATAATTATGTGTAGGAATAAAGTTTAATAGTACTTTTAATTCCATAGATTGTGATGATTTAAACTCTATGCTTAATTTAATTATCGATTTGGTCAATTGATTTGTTAAAATATGTTGTGAAATATAATGACCCATGACCCGAAAGGGCTATGCTTTTGTCAACATAGTAAGAATCACATTTATTCTCATGGATGAGAATGTAGTACATGGGGTTAAGTGCAAATAAATAGAGAAATAATTTTTGGTGAACGTAAATTAGAGATTTTAGAGTAACGAGCAAAAATTTCCAATTTGATCCAGATGTTTAGAGCATAAAGTGAAATGTTAGCCTTCAGGTGAAGGGTACGTGAGAACTTTAGAGTGACACCCAGTATTTTCCCAGCTTAACCACAGGTTTAGGGGGACTTAACTCTGGATTAGCCAATGTTCTTTATGCATTCGAAAGAGGATAAAGAATAAGTATGCTCATATTTGACACAATACATTAATTATAATTAAAATTATTATATTTCTACACTTTAGATCCCTATGTTGATTATAAACACATTGCAAAGGGAATAATGTTTTATAATTTTAAGTCTTCTATATATCTTTAGTTTATAATTAATTAGTGGTAACTTTACATTTTAGCTTTTTAGATTGTCTTGCATTTGTATTATGATTTGCTTAACATATTAGCATTCTTTTTAAATTTTGTAGGATTAGTTAATAAACAAAAAATTTTCATCATTTCCTAAATAAGTTAATTGTAGTTTGAAGAGGTTTTTACTAAAGTCAACCAGTAAGAGTTTTGTCAATCTCTGTGAGATCGATACTTAGGACTCCATTCAAGCTCTATATTACTTGAAAAACAATATATATACTTATGTAGTATCCCTAGTGTGTGAACCATTCTATAAAATTTACATAATATTTAATTTTGCACACTAGTCGTTTAATATAAATTGGGTTAAGCTTTTAACCATCTTTCCAGATTTAAATAATTGTGTAATTGCGGGTCGGGTCATAACCCAATCTTAATCGGGAGTTTTTTTAAATAACTTTGATCGCTTAAGATATAAATAACTATAGATGCGGCTTGCGCTATAGAAAATTAGTAACCGAGATAATCCAAAACTTTATCTGATCTTCAAATAAATAGAGGAATGATTTGTTGGTATTTTTACATACCAAATAAATATCCTAAATTTCTTTGTTTGAATAATTGAATCCATTATTAAGTAATATTCTCAACTTTTGAGATGATATATTATTTGTAATGTTGTGTTCGATTATTTAAACAAAGAAATATTCAAGATTTGTTTGAACTTATATTTTTAAATTCAAAACCTTTCTTTTCAACTAAAAAATAAAGTCAACAACTGGGTTTGACCTCACGATTTTTTCCCTTTTCATTATTTTATTTTTGTTCTTTTTCTCTCTTTTATTTTTGAAGAAGTCGTCGCCTTGTCTATTTATAATATTTGCATCATTCGCTTAATCAAGTAAATCTCCCTCTTGAGTAAAATGAATGGTCCAAAGAGGAGAGGACCCTAAAGTGGGGATATACAACTAGCAATAGACAAGTGAGAGAAGAAACGTGGAGAACTTCTTAAATCAAGCTTTGTGTTGGTAGCCCAAAAGCAGACGTCTAAAACGAGATCAAATAAAAATTACCTTAGAGACATATTCATGAAGAGGACCTTATGAAAACAACCCTCTCAAAGGAACGTACTCCCTTGGTTAATTACATCTTGGAGGATATCTGAGAAAAATCTCGACAAAAAGAGGCTTGCTTACATAATTTAATGAAATCTAGTTATTTGGAAAACTAATGGATTTAAATCATCTCAAGGAAAAATTATGATGCTTTCGATATATATACCCGGTCATGGGGCAGAGGGTGAATCATCGTAAACACTACGGGAGGCGAAGCCTAGGCATGCGAGGCCCACAACATGATATCAACAATTTGTAACAGGAATCAATAGGGCTCGGAAGTGATGTCAATAGAAATGGAAATATCCCCTAGAAGGTAGAGGTAGCCGGGTCAAGATACCACGAATTCGTCATCCCAAGTTATGTTTATCTTAAGTCTACTTGAAAGTGATGTCAATAGAAATGGAAAGATCCCCTAGAAGGTAGAGGTAGCGGGGTCAAGATACCACGAATCCGTCATCCCAAGTTATGTTTATCTTAAGTCTACTTGGTTGTGAAGGTTGTTGACCCAACACAACTGGAGGCTCCTTATCAGCAATCCATGAATTGTGTCATCCAAGGGTCTCTTAGTAGCCCTAAATTCAAAGGAAAGAAACTCTAGTTCCTATGACCCTAAACTGGTGGAGCTCAAAGAGATGGGGCTTATGCTTGCCAAGAAAAATGTTAGAGCTACCGATAGAAAGAAGGAAAAAGGAGGTTCAACTATAAAGCTAGAAATGCTCTACACAAAGGATTTACACCTCTTCTAGGTCAAGGATGTCTTTAACACCCTCTCCGTACTAGACAAACTCCTAAGTAAAAATTTATGCTTGGTCAAGTCAGGTATAGAGAAGCACAAGGACTGCTTCTCGGGTGTATGCATATAATGGAGTTGTCTATCATAATTATATGGCATCAAGACCCTATTAATTATGACGGGGGGATTTGTCAATGCTTGCAGTTCATTTTAAAATCGACCCGAAGGCTGTGCAGAAAAGTAAAGTGCAGGTTTTAAAAAATCTAGAATATTTTAACCCTACATTTTAATTAATCTTAATCTTTTATTATTTAGATTTTATTTAAAGTTGAGAATTTTAGAGTCTTTAATGAGTCAAGATTATTTTTTGTGACAGTTATCCCAAGCAAACAACAGTCAAATAAGAAAGCATGAGAGTAGAAGCAGTCTAAAAAAAAATTATGACAAATCAAGCAAAATATAAGAACAGGCAGGTGTTACTGGACCTTCAACATCTCTCAGGAAAGCAGTAAAGGTGACCACATTCCACATATAAATGCCAGATTTTAATTCTATACAGGTGTATAAATTTGGAATTAAGGTACGAGACACGAGCTGATGCTTTTAGTATCTGTCACATAGATTTACATGTCACTCGTCTCAGAACCCGTGTCCGTACCTTTTTCCTGATACAAACTCAATCCTATGACTCTATCAAATACAAAATAAAAGAAAAATAAAGGACTCGGGCTGTAGAAAATGTTAGCATGGGTTATCTCATGCAATGCATATGAGTCATGCTTGGTAGGAGGAGCTTATAGTAGCACCCACAAGAAAGAGTTAGTATGAAATCATGGCAGTGCTCCAACCTTATTAAACTTGTGTGTGTGTGTATTTAGGCATGAATCCCTCTAAGAAAATTGCCCATAATATACTATTGTGCATGTCCACACTCGACAAAGTCACAAATGCACAAGCAAAGTGATGTTTGACTAGGAAAACCAATCCAGCAAAAAATGATAGTCAGTCATTGAAAAAAACTACATAGCAACCTAATCTTTTTCTAGCACACAATCTATCTAAAATTATCCTAACTAGCATCCAAGTATAGTCAAGTCTCTTGGTATCGTACGATTTTGACAGAGTCACTACACCGGCCCCTTTCTGAAGATCTAAGAGATCTAAAGAATCTCACCCAAGATGGATTTTGGAAAAAAGTTGGCCTTATATGTGACATAGTTGTTATTTGCATAATTTTGAAAAGTATGATAGATATCATAAGTAGAAAAATAATTTTTTTTCTATATTTAAAAATAGAGCAATTAAATGCAGAACCGTTACATACAAGGTGTCACAAGTTAGATCCATTGGATTCTTAGCAGATTCATACTCATGTTGTTCTCGATGAAATAACTTGCATTGCTTATCGGAATCTAACCGAAAAACAGTGCTTGTTAACGCATCGTGGTCAACACGGTGTCACTCACATAACGAGTATGGTTTGCTATCAAAACACACATGGGGATGCAATTACAAGCATATGACATACAAGATCATCAATCATGCAAATGATGAACTCAAATTTAGATATGTCGCACACTCAGTGGGTTCAGAGGCTCTAAGGCATAACCCTGATTGAGTATACAAAATGAAAGGGTGTGATGTTCAAGTGTGAAGCCACAAGATATGTGGCAGCATGTCCTCTGTATAGGAAATTCACGCATAACTGGCTAGCATTGCTAGCCACCATCAACCACAAAATGTGAATATCAGACATCACACGCATAGCGGTATAAACGTCCGGTGATACCGCAAGTGTCGGTGCTCATTGAGGCACCAAATATAGGCACATGCCCAAGGGGAAAAGATTTAAATTTTCATCATGCAAATGAGTTTATCATATAACATAACATTCAAAAAAGAGCTTATTTGTATATACATTTTAAAAACCTCTTATCTCTCTATTGATGATAAAACAAAAACCTCTTATCTCTCTATTGACCTATTGATGATAACTTATAAATGAACTCGAGCAATGCAAGTTTTACTGTAATAAAAGAATGTATAACAAAAACTCGCCTTAAAGAAAATGGCTATTAACACTGTCAAAGACTTCCTTGAAAGCTAGTTCATAGAAATAACTTTATGCCCTTCCGCGGTGATATTATCACTGCTCGATGATTCGTTTAGTTAGGATAAAAAAAGAGAAAACGATAGTGGCAGCTTAAGATACAAACAATTAGAGACAGATTAAAGGGTGGCGATAATTTTTTTACAAGGCCAATAAACATAACAAAATATATATCACAAAAAATTTTAATTCCTTATAAAAATAAAAATATTATTAAAATTTTAAAATTTTAATTTAATTTTTTATACATAAATTTATAACACAAATACTTTACAACTTTATATATATATAAAGCTTAAATGTGATATGTATATGAAATTTTCTTTTAAAAAATATAATTATTATTATTTTAAATTTCACTTTAAGCAAATTAATAAATTTATGATTTTAAGTTACTTATAAATAAAGTTGTTCGCGATCCAATTTCGAATCAAGTTGGGGTTGACTCGAATCAATTTACTGCGGCTCAAAATCGGCTCATGAGTCATTATATTTGATTTTGATTTGAGCCGGCTCAAAATTAAATTGAGCACGATCCGTCTCAAAATTAAATAGAGCATTATCTGGCTCGAAATCCAAATAAGTTGGCTCAAATTGAGTTGTTTGTATCAGTTTCAACTCAAAATCAGCTTGTTCCAACTCAAATTTGAAACTAACCTGCTCAAATGAGCTATTTGGATCCATTCCAGCTTAAAATCAACTCGAAATTGGCTTGTGACTTGTTACATTTAATTTTTCTTAGCAATATATATATAATTTTTATAGATAAAAAATATCATGAGCTCAATCAATTCGAGCCCATCCATTTATGACTCAAATCAGCCTATTCAAATTTTTAGCTCATAACTGGGCTCATTTATTTCGATCCAATCTTGATCCAAGTCAAAAATTCAAACCGATTTTCGAGCAATTAACAATCTTTGATCTAAATTCACAACCATAAAATTAAAAAATAATTACATATATAGCATCTGAAATATTTATATATACAAATTAATTACCTACTGATTTTTTTGTACTAATAAATGCATAATAAAAAAAAAATATGAGTTAGGTCTTCTCATGAATTTCAATATTTGAGAGAGAATTTGAAAAATGGATAAAATTGTAAATAGCACGTCTCCAGTGGTCTGTCGTCATCTATACGGACATCACATGCAGAAATGCGATGTCTAATTTACACCGCTCATCACACTATCAATTAAATTAAAAAAAAAAAAAAAAAAAAAAAAAAAAACCCAACAAAATAAAATTTTTTTAAAAAAAAAAAGAAAATAGAGCCCGCTGAAATACAACTTTTACTGTGATTAATGATCCAAATCGGCCACATACATCTCCATATAATTTTTACCATCTCACGAGACGTAATTGCCCTAATTCATCGCCCAAAGACATCTTTTCTAACGGTCATTGGAGCATGCTGCCGGGGTAACCGGCAGACTGCCAACACAGAAAAACAATATTAAGCAAACACTATACGGCATATTGGAAATATCGCATGCCAGAAACTTGGCAACAAGCTAACGAAATTTGCAATATTTAATCAACTATTGATCATTTATGCATTTCATCAAACACCATATCGGCACTCCTACATGGAGAAGCGGAGATGATATCATATAAGCAACAATCAAACTATAACAAGCACCCATCATTCTTCATCAAGAAAAAGGAGAAGTAAATAATTTAATACATAACAAGACCTTCGGTCAGGCTTCAGAAATCTTCATCTAGTATAAACACATGGTTTCCGCCATTACCATTTATGCTCGACATCACGGACGCCTTCTGATACTCCCCAACCCTCTTCTCAAAGAAATTAGTCTTACCCTGCAGCGAGATGAGTTCCATCCAATCAAATGGATTCGATACACCATACATCTTGTCATAGCCCAGAGCTCCAACAAGCCGATCTGCCACGAATTCAATATAGCGGCTCATTAGATCTGCGTTCATCCCCACAAGAGCGCAGGGGAGTGCATCACAAACAAATTCCTTTTCAATATCTACAGCATCGGCAACAATCTCCCGAACCCTCTCCTCCGAAATCTTGTTGATCAGAAGGCTATACAGAAGGCAAGCAAAGTCGCAGTGGAGTCCCTCGTCACGAGAGATGAGCTCGTTAGAAAAAGTGAGACCTGGCATCAAACCGCGCTTCTTGAGCCAGAAGATGGCGCAGAAGCTGCCGGAGAAGAAAATACCTTCGACGCACGCAAAAGCGAGAATCCGCTCAGCAAATGATTCAGAGGCGTCAATCCAGCGCAGTGCCCACTGAGCCTTACGGGCGACGCAGGGTACGGTTTCGATGGCGCGAAAAAGATTGGATTTTTCGGTGGAGTCCTTGATGTAGGTCTCGAGGAGAAGACTATACATCTCGGAGTGAATGTTTTCGATGGCGATCTGGAAGCCATAGAAAGCGCGCGCCTCCGGAAGTTGAACCTCTCGCATGAAGCGTCCGGCGAGGTTCTCCAGCACGATACCATCAGAAGCGGCGAAGAAGGCCAGGACGTAGGTGATAAAGTGGCGCTCGTCAGAGGTGAGGGTGTGATCCCATTGCCGAACGTCTTGTGAGAGATCGACCTCTTCCGCAGTCCAGAAAGAGGCCTCTGCTTTCTTGTACATCTCCCAAATCTGAGGGTAGCGGATCGGGAACATACAGAAGCGATCGGGGTTCGGAGCTAGGAGGGGTTCTTCTTTCTCTAAGATTCCGGAAGGAGTAGGTAACAGCGGCATGTCTGGAGGTCGAAGATGTTGACAATGGAAAGGGTAGGGTTGGGAAACTTTTTAGAGCTCTCGTGAATGGATGAATGGCTTGCAGGAGAAGAAGATGGAAATCGGAGCACCGCCTGCGGCTGCAGCTTTAATGGAGCGTTGTGGCGAAATGTGTTGCGAGGAGCCGGCGACAGAGATAGCATTGTGAACGAGAATCGCTGATGGGCTGATTTAAGGAAGCAGGGATGGCTACAGGAGAGTTGGGCGGTCATTGGAATTTGAAATAGGCCGAAATGAAAAGATTTGGAGTCCCGCGAACTTGGTTACCATTTGAAGCAGAATCGTTAATAATAACTGGCGGGAGGTTTGCCCGGGAAGAGGTGAGTAATGTTACAATGTATGAACAAAATTATTTTTTATTTATTTGCATTTAAAAATTAAATGTAATTAATTGATTATAAAAGTAGAGAAATAGGTTTAAAAATTATGGAAGGTAATATTGATTATAAAAGTAGAGAAATAGGTTTAAAAATTATGGAAGGTAATTAAATTAACGGAATAAGGGTGCTTGTATTTAGTCTAAAAATTTAAATACTGTTTTAGATAAGTTTGTGAAACGCGCGAATCAAACGGTACGGCCGCACTTATAAGTTGTCCTAAAAGGGCCTTAAGCCTTAAAATGTTTTTGAAGTGAAAGTTAAGCTCATTAGTTTTTTTTTTTTGTAGATAAACAAAAAAATTGCAAAAAATTAATTTGATTTTTTTCTAATTTCTTTATAATTGAGAAAACTATTATTTTTAATAACTTTTAAGGTTTTAATAAAGCATAGGCTTCATGTTGATTTTTATAATGAATTATTTTAATGTAGTTATTATTCTTCAAAGTATATTCTAACTTCAAGCGATCAAATGAGCAACATGATTTATAAAGTGGTAATTAGATATGATTTCATTTTTTGGTTTGATATGTGTTGAACTCCAACTTGATATTTGGGTTTTTTCCTTTTGGACAGAAAAGATTACAAAAAAAAAAGAAATTTTTATTATATTTAATTCTCTTATTTGTAGTGGTTGAACAAGAAAAAATTGGGCTGATTCTGCCAAAATTTTGAGGTGTTGGTCTCTTGGATCTTAGTCGACCCTGACTTCCACAATTTACACTTTCGAGGAGAATTGGCCAAGTTAGTTCGTGTGAAAACAAATCGCTCGGCTGACTCCCAGTGTCTGACCTTGACTGTTAATTCACCTACTTATTCCTTAACTTTCACCCTCGACAAGTTGTCCATTTTTCACCTGACTCCGTTCACTCGTTCATGGTCACTTGGCTTAGGTCACTCAGCTTTATGCGCTTCATTTTTCAAACATGTGGTCATATCTGACGCATCAATTTACATTTTTCGACCATTCGGAATAGCTCTCTCCAATCAATATGTTATGGACCTTTTGATTCTCGATGATCTGAACTGTCTAGACGATCACTTTTTTGGTAATACAATATGATAGAAGTCAATGTATTTATTAACCTACACAAATATTAAAAATATGAGATTTTTTTTTTTAACAAATAAAATGGATAAAGCTGAACAAAAATCAAATATGGGAAATAAAAATGCAGTTAGAGGACTTTACACCATGACATATGCTTACGACAAAACTATAAAAACTCTTTAGAAAAAAAATACTGAAAAAGGTTTGAAGGTTATTGTGTGTTATTCATAATAAACCATGTAATTCAAACATCTAGACGAGTTTTGCATTTCAAGATTTCTAGAAGGCAAGTATCATTAATAAATAAATAAATATAAATATTGACGTAATTTAACTCATATATAATGTCTTGTATGAATGTATAAATTATCATGTTTCATTGATTTATAAAGTTATGGGCAAAGAGCATTTGAACATTTCCCACTCACGTGTGAAGCTGTAATGGTCTAAAGGTCCGTTTGGGGCAGCTTATAAGTGCGGGCGGAGTTTTCAAAACGCCGCCGTATCATTTGTTTCGCACGTTTCGTCAGCTTATCCGAAATTGCGTTTGGATTTTTACACTGGGCCGCATTGGGCCGCGTTTCAGGATAAGCAGCTTATCCGAAATTGCGTTTGGATTTTTACACTATACCATTCAATTCCAATATATTTACATATCTAACACAAACTTCAATTTGTAGATACATACGACTTCATCTATGCATGAAAATATGTGTTCCACCTTTTAAAAAATTAAAATGATAGTATTTTTGATCTGATATGAAAGTCTTGGATGACGTAAGTGTAAAAAAAGCAAAATTCAGATGTTAAATATGTAAATACATGAGAATTAGAAGGCATGTATGTAAATATAATAGGGAACAATGTTATCTGAGGTATTAAGAAGATTGGAATGAAGAAATGACATGAAAGAGGAAATGGATGCTGAAGAAAAATAACACATAAGAGTTGTTAATAAGCTCAATGTAAAATATAATAGAACACAAATGATATATTTTTGTCTAGGAAATTTACATAACTAGCACACAATTTTTAAGTATTTACATATCTCACACTTCAACTATAATATTTACGCACATGGCACGTTGGTATTTTAAACCTAAGCAAGAAAATATGTATTTACCTTTTAAAAAGTGATAATAGTGCTATTTTGGATGTGATTTAAGGAAGCTATGCACGAAAAGGCGTATTTAACTTGTTTAAAATGTGATAATAGTGCTATTTTGGATGTGATTTAAGGAAGCTATGCACGAAAAGGCGTATTTAACTTGTTTAAAATGTGATAATAGTGCTATTTTGGATGTGATTTAAGGAACCTATGCATGAAAAGAGATGTATTTAACTTTTAAAAAAATGATAATAATGCTATTATTGATGTGATATTTAAAGATTTTAGCATTGTGTGTGTAAATATGAAAGTTTGGGTGTGAGATGTGTATGTACATAAGAATTGTATGCTGTTTATGTAAATTGATATTTACATTTATAACACCTTGGTGTCGTAAACTTGTGAAAGAAAATGTATATTTCACTTTCAAAAAGGTAATTATGGTGATATTTTTTTATTTAATGTCAATATTATGCATGTAAATATGAATGTTTTAGGACTTAGATATGTAAATACATAAGAAGTGTGTGTTGTGTATGTAAATGCCCCATTATATTTTGCAAAATTTGACAAATAAATGATGAAAAATATAAATTCATTCGGTGAATGAAATATGAATTAATAAATCTCTTTTTAATAAAGTGAAATTTGTCCCTCCATGTCCTATGGCATACAATCTACCCATAACCACCTCAACAAACCACAACCAATGGATTCAATTCACTAGCTAACACATTCTAGAATATATAACTATATGACTAGCATTTAATTGGAAATTTTCTTATAAACATTTCCCAAAATAATTATTTATATATCTTACATGCATATAAACCTTAATATTATTTACTCATACAAACTTTAGTAATGAAATAATGTACTCATTTGATATGATAATTTAAAAAACATAACGGTAAGAAAAACTAAAAAAAA